>NW_024543091.1:17297500-17525000 GCF_018167655.1 Microtus oregoni
TGATGTCACGAAATGCAGCTAATTAATTTTACATGCATATTAATTTGAGATCTCTTTAGCGGTTCCCTTTGTGCAAGTAATTTTAATATTTGTGTTTCTAACCTTTGGGGGTAGGGTGAGGGAGGTGCAGGTAGTATGAAGAGCACCTGGAGGATCCGAATGGTGCCTGAAGGTGGCCCCCGGACCTGGGGCAGGGCTCTGGTGGTGGACCCACGCAGCTACAGACAGAAGAGAGGCTAAGATTGCCAGACCCTTATAGGGGGCATTGCTGTCCCCAGATCGTAAGCAGTGATGTATTCTGTGCTGTCTTCTGATGAAATCAGTGGTCTTAGCTTGGGGCACAGAAGTTCCTGGGTGTGCTGACTGCTGTATCCCAGGCATTTTTGAGGGGACATCCGGTCAAACCATGCCTCCCCTAGTCAACCACCCCGAGGAAGAGGCTTATTTGTTTACTATAATTCTTTTAATACTTAAGGACAACATAGACTTCTTGGCCAATCCAGGGAAACGGAGAGTGAATGAGAAGGAAAAGTCGCGGCAATTGCGGCTTTTTATTCCAGACATCTAAACACACCTCTGGTGTCCAGAGCCTGCGAGCCTGAACTCCCTAAAGCTGCTGGGTGGAAAGAAAAGCGAGTTGCACGTCTGTGCAAGTTGCTAAGGGCCCTCCCTGAATGCAGAGTCCAGCCCGGGCGAAAGTTTACTTTCCAAGTTATTGGGTGGCGCATTAAAACTTTTATCCTTTTTGGCCAAATTAATGAGCAATTTAATTAATAAAATCAGAGAGTAGTGTAAGTGTGGCGATAATGAAGTTAAATGAGTGCACAGTAAAATATTCACTAATCCGGCGCATTGCCGAATTCCCCTTAATTCTGCTTAACACTAAAAGGGTTTTGAGCACCATAATGAGATTCCTCTGTCTGCTAATTAATTGACACGCTCCTGAATATTCATACGAGCTAGCACCAATACGTTCCTAATTGCACGGTAGAACAGATCTCAGAGGAAAGTAAACCGCCAAAGACTTAATTAAAATAATGTATTCCAGACCCAGGACAAGACAAGACATTTGCCTTGGGGCGCGCTAAGGAAGTGGCACCTGGATGGTGGAGAGGAGGAGATATCAAAAGCCCAAGCCTGGCCTGACATAGGTGGCTTGGGACGCCGAGGGAGGGTCTGCAGCATCACTAAGCAAGAGCTGGGTGCTGGGTCCGAACCCTGCACCGGAGGAGGTGTAGCTCCTAGGTGTGTCCCTGCTCCTGCTGCCCTCTGCCCCCTCTGGGAGGACTAGCCTAATGCTGTTGTCTAGGACCCCCAGTCCCCGGTTCCCCAGTGTCCTCTGCTTTCTCCCTGCTTTTCCTAGGCTAGTCCCAGAGGGTCTCTGGAAGCACGCGGGGAAACAGCAGTCCGGAAATTCCAGGAGAAGCTTTATATTCCAGGGGTTGTCGACGCACCAACGACCCCAATTCTCTCAACTGACGCTTCTCTTTGGGTGAAGGTGATAGCTAGGGGAAGATGTCTGGATGGTAAGGCTGGCATCGTCCTCAGTCTCTCTCCCCGGTTCCGCTCCGCGCGGAAGCGCTCTGGTTACCGTTAATCGCGAAGCTACAAGCTACAGGGTGCTCTCTCTTTCTTGAGTCCAGCGAGCGCCACATTCCTGCGGATCTCGCTTGTCGCGGGGTAGGAGTGACAACTAGATTGTGCACCCGCTTCTAGGCTCCAACTCACAGCCATTTTTTTTTTTTTTAACCAGCTAAGTGAAATGAAATGCGTTCTTAAAAAGACGGGCCTCCCCCCACCCCTTCTTTTTGGAAAAAAAAATCACCACAGGTTTAAAACTAAAGAGTTTGTTTGAGAGCATACAAATGCGTATTTATTATACATATGTAGGCATTAACAATGTAAATTACACCGCCAGCAGTTGCTGGTTGTTTATTCATTAGATCTTTAGAAAATCTACATTGCCTCCAGATAGCGCGATGATAATGTGAAATACACAAGCAGTTTACATAGCCGGCTTCTCCATGGAGCTCCGCACACTGCCACTCAGAGTCATCAACAGGTCGCGTGCGAGAGGACTTGATCAAAGGAAAACCTAGGTTTACTGACCATGGCCAGAAATATAAGGAACTGGTGAGATTAGTGAACGGGACTTGAAGGACAATGTCTGGCTTGTCTATTTTACCCCGTTTATGTGTATCTGTCCTTTCATTTGTAATTTTAAAAAAATCGGTACATGGAGGATAAGGGGCAGAAAGGAGATGGATAAACTTCCCAAGTTCTGGCTATTCGGAAATACGTGTTATACAGTGAATCCAAACTGCGTTGAGGATAAAGTAGATAAAGTAAGAGTCGTGAAGAATAAACAGCCTACCGAGGCAAAAGGACGCCACCAGCTAGCTCCACCAATCAAATCGCGGAGGCCGCCATAAACAAATGGTTGTTGCTCTAAAGAAAATCACCTCTTAGGGATTACAGAACGCTCCGTGGATACTAGATTTATCTAGATAGAGAGGGTACTTTCTGAGGAAAATGACAGCCGCGTATTAATATTTATTTTCAAAATTCTTTCCCAAATAAAAAATGTTAGGTGAAAATAAAACTAAATGTAAAGACGTGAGTCGAGGCAGTATGCTACTTGAGTTGCAGGAACCGACGCCAGCCAAAGTCGACGGGCCGGGCCGGGCCGGGCCGAGGTCTCCTAGAACGAATTGGCGGACTAATGATATACCTGGCACTGCCCACCTACCTGCTGTGGCTTACTGTTTAGTTGCTGAGGTGTGCTAGTGTTGAGGTGAGAGGGTCAGGGCGGGAAGTCTGGATTTTTTTGCTTCCTGCCACCATCCCGCTTCCTTCTTTTTTTCCTTTTGCAGTTAGGCCTGCTGGGTGCCTTAGAGAATGCCCCCAGGGCTGTGTTCCTGAGAATAGACAACAGTTTGATTGGGAAATAGAATCTGGCTGGAGGGGGGGGGGGATAGGAAGGTAGAAAGGGTTCGTGGAAAAGAAGAGGGGGAGCACGCAGAGGACAGGCACACACAGGGCAGCTGGATCTCCAGCTGTGATCCTCTACTGAGCCCCAGAGCTGTCAGGGCGTCCAGGGGACGTGCAGGACTGCACCAGGCCGGGACTTTCTGCTCCTGTATTGAGATCAGGGTGAAGCCTCAGTCCCAGGTGAGCCTCAACTGAGCGGAAGGACTCGGGCTGCCCCGGGGGCTGCGAGCCTCCATAGACCAGACTGGCCTCTCCAACCCCGCCCCCAGCCATTCTTAGCTGGGGGGAGCCCGGGAGGATCAGCGGCTTTCTTTTCTCCCCTTTTCTTTCTCAACCCTCTTTGTGGGTGGCAGCTCGGTGGGAGTTACGTGCACACAAAAAAAGGGAGGAGGGAGGAAGGGAGGGAGGGAGAGAAGGAGGGAGGGAGGGAGAGAGAGAGAGAGAGAGAGAGAGAATATAAATGAATAGTTTTAACCTTCTCAGCAACGCAACACGGAGAGTTACTCCATCTGACACCATCTGAAAGCTGTAGGGGTTTTCAGAGAAACCCGTTTCTGCTATTAAGAAAACCCATACTGCACTGGCCACCCCGCCTAAGCCCCCTCCCCATCAGTCTGAATAAACAAAACAAAGCAGGGGTTTAAGGCTGGCGACCCACAGGTT
The DNA here is from genome assembly GCF_018167655.1 of Microtus oregoni. Classification (NCBI taxonomy): domain Eukaryota; kingdom Metazoa; phylum Chordata; class Mammalia; order Rodentia; family Cricetidae; genus Microtus; species Microtus oregoni. The sequence continues at coordinate 17,301,155 of NW_024543091.1, forward strand.
GCCAGTTTTCAAAACAAATTAAAGAAAAAGGGCATGGAGGGTTGCAATCAAAATAAAATATTATGGGTGCAAAATATCAGTCATTTCAAAAGTCTGTACTTCCCCCGAGTCAATTTTATTCAAACTTTAAAAGTATTGCAGCGAACCCTCCCTCCCATAATACAGTCAAAGAAGGTTGAAACATATTTATCTGCTTATTAGCAGCTGGTGAATTTTCTGAAAGTTTTTTAAAAACTACTTTTGCAACCCCCATAATATTTTAAGAATGAAGTGTCTACCCAGACAGCCTGATTTAAAAAAAAAATCTAAGCAAACAAATAATCCTTAACAAAGAAGTTAGTTTGAAAAGAGAGTGATTTTTCTTCCCTTTCCAAAAAAAAAAAAAAAAAAAAAAAAAAAAAAGGCCGTTCGCCCCACCCCGCTATTAAACAAAGCACAATACCTTTTTCTGGGTGGTACTGCGCAGGAGTTGATTCAGTTTTGACAATGTTGTTTAGCTATCATTTGCTATTTTGAATGAATGGAAGCAATCCCGGCTTTTACAACATTTGTTTCCTATTATGGAGAGGTGCAGCAGTTGAGGGCACACATGTGAAAGTGCCTATTTGATTCTCTTTTTCATCCCCCTGACCCTGCTTTTGTCCCTCCTCACCCTGGGAATGTCACGCCTCGATACTTCACTTTGAGCTGCTGGAGAAAGTGGCTTTGTTACTCCCTTTTAGACATACACGAAATTGTTCTCTTTCCCCCGCTGTAAAAGATACTTCACATCGGGACTCGGTTCACAAGTGCAATGCAATTTGGTTTAGTCCAACCTTTGTTCTGCTTGTACAAATGAGCGAACAGTGCACACATTATACAGTTGATCTACTGCTGTCTTAACCCCAGAGTTAGGGGCTGGGAGAAAAAGCTAGTTAATCCCTTCAATACCAAGGTAGCTTTAGCAATATTCCCTCCAATAAAAATAATAGCTTGGAGTTCCGCCTTCAATTTCACACAGCGCAAAGCAAAACTTAAGGGGGGGAGGGGGTTAGCCACCAAACACAGTCGAAATTCTTCCAGGGGGTTTTTGGCAAATGCTTTTTCGACACACACTGTCAGGCTTGGTAAAGCTCAGACGAAATCTATGCAGTTGTTTGTGCAAAGGAGAGATTTGATTTAGAAATTTAAGATTTTAAGCCGTGAGGTCTCTGAACAAACCGCAAGCAAAGCAAACACCAAATGGTATTTAGCAAACTGATTCCAAAGAGGGTATTGTAGTGAGCAGAGGAAGGGAGCTGTTTCCACTGGCTTTGAAAATGCTTGCTCACTGTGAAGGACGCTTGCCACTCTTGGGGCTAGGAGTGGTGATGGCGCGGGAGTAGCGTCCAACTTTAGCTTCTGCTTGTCTCACGCTTTGAGTTGAAAGGAAGGCGAGACCTCCGGTGCCCTCTTCCTTGCAACAGTTACTGGGCAAAATGTACAGAGCGTGTGGTTGCTCAGCTCATTCTCTTCTGACCCAAACGGGAAGAGAGCTACAGCCAAGAGGCCTTGGTTTCCTGGTAGAAAAGTTTTCCTGGTGAACACTAAGCTGAAGGGACACCCCTAGACTTCAGGGACACCCCTAAAGTCAACCTTCCCTGTTGGGATGGAATTATATAGCGAAGTGGGGAGGGGGCAGGACAACTGGTGATCCTAATCCTACTAGGAACTGGCGAGATTGAACTGGCAGATGGGAGGAGCGTGATTTTAGGCAATCAGAATACTTATCAAAAGTTTGATTTCAACCTCCCTGTTCTGAATTAAGGGTCTGCGTCCACGTGACAGTCACTAACCGACGAAATGGTTCCCAAATTCCCTATCAGGCTTTTTTTTTTTTTTTTTTTCCTGCTACTGGGTAAAAGTGTGCTTTTTTGGTAGCAGGGCCCCGGAGCCGCTGGCAGAGATGGTAGCTTGGTATTTGGAACCAGAGTGACAGTTGGCACAAGAGGAAAATGTGTGTCTCCTCCTCAGCCTTCCTTCGTGGGGCAGTTTTATTTCCAGCCAGATTAGGGTTTAATGACTAGGGAAGGACAGGCTCAAAATCCCGAGGAAGTCGACAGCGAAAAGCGAGGGTTGATGTTTCTTGTGGCATGCCCTAGCTAGGTGCAAGTCTCTGAAGCCCTAGAACTTGCAAGTGTTTTTCGAGACCCGACAAAAAGCTAAGCCAGTCCTCTGTTCTCCTGTTGTCCGGAACAGGAAAGCGAGGCAAAGTCGCGCCGGAGTGGGATGAGGTGTGCTGGGGGTGGGGGTGGGGTGGTCACAGATGCCCAGGACAAACAGCCTGCAACATTCAGGACTGCACTTTTTTTTAATTGTTCACTGACAAGCTGAAGAAGTTTGTTTAGTACTGAATACCCTAGGAACAAAATCCTTTTGAAAAGAGAGCTAAGTCGTTTCACGCCACCAAAGTGCAGATTTGGTCAAGAATGCCTGATGGGACAAAGAGGCGCGGTGCGTTAGCGCGGGTTTCTCAGAGCTCGGCAGCAAATACCCGGGGCGACCAGGAACAGTGGGGCGGGCTACAGGAGACCTGCAAGACCCTCAAACCTCAGCACCCGTGGCACTCCAGTCCTCAGTTCTCTAGGCTGCCCCACTATCAGCCCTGGTCGCTGGTGAGCCGGCGTCCCGCAAGAGAGATAGTGAGGGACCCGGTAGCACCGGAGAGCGAAGGGAAAAGGGGGGAAAAACTCTGACTGCAGGCGCTCAGGGCAAAGCCCGGCTCAACCGTGTTCCTGCAGGCTGAGTACAGTTCACTCTCCGAGTTGGGGCGGCAGGTAGCGTTTTTTTAGCGCTTGGGAAACCTTCAGAAGCTGCTGGGTACGTTCCTTCTACCTCCCATCCGGTTTGGTAAATATTAACAAACTATGGCGCGGTTATTTTCAGGAGTGTGTTTGGTGGGTTGGAGAGAGGTGATGGCTCCGGGGGAGGGTCCTTCTCTCCTTGAGCCTTCTCCTCCCCCCCACAAGCCAGCCCCACCTCTCTCTCTCTCTCTCTCTCTCTCTCTCTCTCTCTCTCCTCTCCTCTTCTCACACACACACACACACACACACACACACACACACACCTGCTTAACAACACAAGGAATCAAAAATCAATATTGTTTTTGTCACCCCTCTGTCTCCTTTTAACTCCCTCAGCAACTCGGGTGCCACTGAAGCGAATTGTGGATTTATGGAGGGAAATTAGCATAAATTATTGCAAAACCTGCAGCCGTGTGTGGTCCAGCTTGTGGGAAAAGAGGCTGTAGCAAACTTTCAGTGGAGAAAGGTGGTGGGCGGTGGGCTTGACAAGGCGCTGAACTGTCCTTGCTGGAGGGGATTTTCATTTGGTTGGCACATGGGGTATAATTGACTTGTGTGTATTTTATACAGTTTTCCCAACAACCCTTTAAGCCCCCAGGTCGGATGTTAACCCCCCTCCCACCTCCACCAGCTTCTGTTGGCTTTGGGTTTTGTACAATAGAGTCTGATGCACTTTTTCAAGATTTCTGGAACGCACCCCTCTTTATAATAGCAGTCGAGATGCCTTAAACAGCTTGCAACTGCTCCTTCCCTCCCTGGGGCTTTGAAGATCTCTGACAGCACCCGAGGTAGAACTTGTAGAAATGCCCATCAGTTAAATGCGCCCCTCAGTTCCTTTCACCTCACAAGGCAAACTTAGGCGATTAACTTCTGTTTACCTGATTAGCCCTGAACACGGGCAATGACACCCAGCTCCTTTCTCGACTGTAGCCAGACTTTGAAAATTCCTCAAACACCAATTCCTACTAGTATTATTGCATGAACTCGACGGTGACAATTTTCCCCAGAAAGATGAACAAAGATTTATTCCAAGTTAGGTTTTTTTTTTCTTGAAGGTTTTTTTCCACTTTTAGAATTTAGTTAATCTTCCACTTGCTCTGAGCAGAGATTTCCACAGCCACACAATGGCCCCTTTTGCAGGACAACAAAATGCCAATTGTTAAAATAAGAAAACATTGTTCGCTCCCATTCCTCACTATTAACACGCACCCTTACGGCATAGGAAAGAATCTTGCTGGTTGTCACTGGGGGAAAGCCACAATCTTTTACCATCTCGAATGCAACCACCATAAACATCTACCTTTGCATTTCAGTATGAACCCACACACATGTTTGCTTTAAAAAAAAATGATCTTTAAAATACTCAGGGACTTCCACGCTGGTACCTTTCCACCCCGGGGCAATCCGGTTTCATTTAAAGCAGCTCTTGTTTTAGTGCCTTCAAAGCCAGCTGTATCTGGAACAAGCAAGACCTGGATCGACCCTTCACTCCTCTTCAAACATCCCTCGGGTTCTCCACCCCTTTGCGCTCCCAGCTCCTCCCACCGCAAGCCCTAGAGCCTAATCCGGGCACGCGCAGAAACACCCCCAAACCTCAGTCCGTTAGAGGCGGTAGCGCGCGCAGCTCAGGCCAGCGGGACTGCCTTGGCCCAACCGGGCCTAGGGTACTGCTGATTTAATCTTCGGCAAAAAGAAATCCATATATCTGCTCTGCTCTAGCCTTGCCCCAAGAGATAGGTCAACGCCCCCACCCCTACCTCCCTGCTCCCACCTCCTCCTCCCGGTTATTTTTTCCGAATTAAGAAGGTGACTTGAGTCTTTCTTTCAAGCACTCTGTTAATATTGAAAAACGTGCGCTTGCATCTAAAGCGCGGCAGCCCAGGCGCCAGAGCCATTTCAATATTAATGAAATTGTTTAATCTCCTAAATTCGTCGTGTTTAAGTTACGTTTTGGTGAGTTATTGACCAGCTTCGAAACTGTGGTTAATGAAGTTATGTGAGTGGGTGGGAGGGTGGTGCGCGCGCGCGCGCGTGCTCGCAAGCTGGAAGGTCTTCTTAAAAATGCTATCCACAGACTGATGCTCTACTGTCACTAAAGTGCAACAAACTTCACACCAGAACTCTCAATCTCCTCCTGGAGGGGAGGGGGAGAAGAAAAGAGGCTTCCATACTTTAAAGACGGTTCTGTGTAGACTGTAGTAGGTATTGAGTAATTAACACGATGGCGTGGGGTTCTTTTTAAACCCCAAAAGGCCAAGGAAAGCGCTGAAAAGCGTGGCAGCTCGTGGCTGGTACTCATTGCGTGCGTGCCGCTGGCCTGACTCACTGTTTATTTCGTAGCAGTTTTGATGATGATGACGACGAAGATGATGATAATGATAATAATGATTCATTTAATCCTCACAAGGCATATTCGAACTCAAAGGAGCCAGCTACCCTCACCAGGCCCAAAGATCGGAGCCACGTTCCCACCTCCACCCAGAAAACTCGCCGGTCCTTCGCAGGTCTCATCCGGCGCTGTTTGTCTTTTCTGGGCGGTCTAAACTCTAACGAAACTATTCCCACGTAAAAGGAGGAAGGAGGAACTATAAAATGCTGACCTACTGACTTCTAGAAACCACCAGGCGTCCCAAGTACCTGGAGAAAGGAAGAGACACCCGCCCCCCCCCCACCCCCGCGATTAGACAAACTCAGGCCCTCCCCAAATCTGCATGCTGCCTGTCTCAATGTCCCCTGGGCCTCCTTGTGCCCATCAAATTGCTAAAAGACTGATAAAGCCAAAACCTAGTACCTCCTCCGTTCTTTTCTTTTCCTTTAAACAAACAAAAAACAAAACTTGCACTTTGGCTTGAAGAGATGACTCTGCCACTAAATGCTAAGCTCACAACCAAATATATATATATATATATATATATATATATATATATATACCCTAACACACACACATATATATATAATATATATACACACACATATATAATATATATTATATATATATACCCTAACACATTCAAAACAGACTCTTCCGCCCAGCTGTCCGAATATTTATGTCGATATGTGTCTATTAACCTTATCACCTTTTTAAAGCGACATGTTTTGAGTGTGCAGCTTTGAGACCAAATCAAACTTCGACCTGCCTCTTGCAGGACTCAGGGGTGGTGGCGGTGGGGCGTATGTTTCCATTCTAAAACCCATCCAACCAATCCCGGGCAGTGCCAAGTAAAGTATAAGGGTCGCCCTTCAAGAGAAAGCCTGTGCTAGAAGTTAGCTAACAATACAAACCCGATACAATGCGGAGGAAACAACACCCCAGCCGAGCAATTTCCATGTCAAACACCGTCGGCGCCGCAGCTAGCTCAGAGCGTTAATGGTCGCCTGGTTCCCGGCTCTGCGGTGCGCCGGTCCGCTCGTACCTTCCCAACGCGCACACCGGCGGGCGCTGCCCGCTCCCCGCGGGCGGCAGAGGCTCTTCCCGGGTCGCCCGGTCTTCTGCTGGAAGTGATTCCTATTGGCCAAGGTGTCCATGTAAATAGGTGTGAAAGAAACCAGCGCTGGCCAGGCTCTCTCCCCTCTTCCTCAGTCCCCTCCCTCTGCAGCCCCCGCTACCCCCCTCCTCTTCCTCCTCCCAAGGCGATTGTCATACGATAGCTAAGAAGTGGCACATTAATGAAGCGCCGCTACAGGGGTCTTTTCTGTTCCTGTCACCGCTTAAAACTATCAGATGTTTCGAGGGTGGACATGGAGGCAGCCACCTAGCTCAGCGGAGCAGCGTACGACACAGCAGCGTCCTCTGGATCCCCGAGGCAGCGGCAGCTGCCACTGTCCGCTCCAGCACTCGGCAGCACAGCTACGTCTCCCCGACAGGACGCACCACCCAGGAGCGCCACGGAGCTCTCCCTGCTGAGCCCAAGCCAGGCTCGCAGCTAATCTCTCCGGTCCCTGACGCTGAGCTCCGCTGGCGCGCAGGAAGGGACTCCGGCACCAGCTGCACTATCCCGGATGCCGAACGGCAACTTGGAACAACTTTAAGGTGAGCATTTATCTATCCGTCCCCTCCCCTGAATCCAGGTTCTACTTACTTTCCCGCAACTCTCGCCCCCACCCAACCCCCGCGGTCCTCCCCTCTCCACATCTGCAGGCTGGGTCCATTCAATTTGGTGAGCAAAGTTGCTGGCACCCGAATCCTGATTACTGCCCCCCCCCATATCTATGACTCGGCCTGAGTGACCTCGCGGGTGTCTCTGCACCCCTGCTGCCCTTCTCCTCCATCACCTTCCCCTTCTCAGATCCGACCATTCCTCCAGTCCGTGCGGACTCTGAGCAAGTGGGCAAGCGAGAAGATGCCTCGGCCGGGCCGCAACACGTACAGCGACCAGAAGCCGCCCTACTCCTACATCTCGCTGACCGCCATGGCCATCCAGAGCTCTCCGGAGAAGATGTTGCCGCTCAGCGAGATCTACAAGTTCATCATGGACCGCTTCCCCTACTACCGGGAGAACACGCAGCGCTGGCAGAACAGCCTGCGCCACAACCTCTCCTTCAACGACTGCTTCATCAAGATCCCGCGGCGGCCGGACCAGCCAGGAAAGGGCAGCTTCTGGGCGCTGCATCCCAGCTGCGGGGACATGTTCGAGAATGGCAGCTTTCTGCGGCGCCGCAAGCGCTTCAAGGTGCTGAAGTCTGACCACCTGGCGCCCAGTAAACCAGCGGACGCCGCACAGTACCTCCAGCAGCAGGCTAAGCTGCGGCTCAGCGCGCTGGCCGCCTCTGGCACGCATCTGCCGCAGATGCCGGCAGCTGCCTACAACCTGGGCGGTGTGGCACAGCCCTCCGGCTTCAAGCATCCCTTCGCCATCGAGAACATCATCGCGAGGGAGTACAAGATGCCTGGGGGACTGGCCTTCTCTGCCATGCAGCCAGTTCCCGCTGCTTACCCGCTCCCCAACCAGTTGACTACTATGGGCAGCTCTCTGGGCACAGGCTGGCCACATGTATATGGTTCCGCGGGTATGATCGACTCGGCCACTCCCATCTCCATGGCGAGTGGCGATTACAGCGCCTATGGAGTGCCGCTGAAGCCTCTGTGCCACGCCGCGGGCCAGACACTGCCCGCCATCCCGGTGCCCATCAAGCCCACGCCGGCCGCAGTGCCCGCGCTGCCCGCGCTACCCGCGCCCATCCCCACCCTGCTCTCGAACTCGCCGCCTTCGCTCAGCCCTACTTCCTCGCAGACAGCCACCAGCCAAAGCAGTCCTGCCACCCCTAGCGAGACACTCACCAGCCCGGCCTCCGCCTTGCACTCGGTAGCGGTGCACTGACCCAAGAGAAGCTGGGGCTCCCTCTCGGTCACCTCTACACTACCCCTCTCACCACTTCTCCGGGTCCAGCCCTCTCCAACCTAGAACCGCTATCCTGACTTGCCCATTCCACCTTCTTTCTTCAATCCTCTCTCCTAGGAGAACTTTTGGTTTTGAACCCAGAAGACAAACCATAAACTTGCCAGAAGGCGCGTGAAAGTTGTCTTCGCCATTCCAGGGCACCAGAGAACATAGAGGCTAACCCAAGCCAAGCGGCCCCTCCAGAGTCCCAGCAGTGCCCCAGCAGTGCATTCCCATCCAATAGGCAGGACACCCTGATTCCCTCCTGCGCGGAGAAAACACAAACAAAATGAAAAAGCGCGTCTTCTGAGCTTGCATCGGCGGGGATGGCGGGGATGTAGACTCCGCGCAATTTCAAGACCAGAGACACTGCTCGAGAGTGAAGCCCGCCAAGGTTGCAGCTGCACAGCAAGGGCCCGATCTTAGCTCCTGAAAATCTGTGGCCACAGACTCACTAATCCTCCGACAGGCTCGCCTCCGCCCTTCAGGCCGGGATGGGCGGAACTCTGCTTCCCCAGGCTGCGGCCCAGCCTCCCGGGCTTCTACGGAAGATTATTTTTCTTTCCTTCTGGGTTTTGTTTCTGGCCAGAGGCTCCCTTAGCTGGGAGTGAGGAGAGAGGCTGCTAAACTAGAGGGGACTCTTGTCCTTCACAAATGCAAAACACAGCTAGAAGTCTCCGTTATTGTTTACAAAGCGTGCGGTTAAAAAAAATGTAAACAGTGAACTTGAGCCTCTGCCTGGCTAGGCGGACGAGGGGGCAGAGTCCTCTTTACAATTACCTGTTGTAATGTGAATGTTTACTCTTCTGGCCAGCTTTGGGTAGGGGCGGAGGGAGGGGGAGAATGGGGAAGTTAATTGGGACGTTAACTTTCTTACTATTTAGAGACCTTTTTAGCTATTTATTTTGATGGGAAAAAAAGAAAGAAAAAGAGAAAAGAAACTTGAACTAAGCCCAAAAAAGAAAGCACCTAGGGCAAGTGGGGAAGAATGTAGATAAATCGACTGGGAACGTGAAGCGGGGGGTGGATGTCAACAGAGACGTCCCCTGGACAGATCTTTCTGTTAGAAGAACTTCTCCGTGAAGCTAAAGGGCTGCAAAGAGTTGTAAATAGGAATGATTTACACTGTGTAAAATGCACTTTGGTTTGGTATGTTCCTTTTAGCGTCTTAGGTAATTGACTGAAACAAACAAAAACAAACAGACAAAGAACAACCCGACAGTTGTTCTGGTGTGACCTGCTTAATTTAAAAAAGAAACTGTAGTGTCGTCCAAGCTGTGAAAAAAAAAATTCTTCTTTTTATTTTTCTTCCTCCCTGCACAGGATTCGCATGGCATTTTAAATATTGATGTCCTTGTTCCCAGCATGCCCATTTAAGACAGAGTTTTAAAAAGGTGTCTACATTAAATTATGACCTAGTCTAAATAATATTTTCTCATTAAAATATGTAAATTCAAATTTTGTTAAGTTGTGCGTATTTTTGAAGACTTGCAAACACATTGTCTGGGCGGGGGTTGCCATTTTTAAATCATGCTGTGCAAACAGAGAAACTTCATTCGCCTTTGCAGGTGTGGGGGGAATTATCCTAGGGGGGACCATGGAAGACTTTTGTGCACAGGGGGGAGGGGGAGGCCAAGTATTTCAGATGCAAACCCTGGGCACAGGTGCAGCGCTGAAGGAAGCACTGAACACCTGCGATACTTCCTGTGTCTTAAGCGTGCACTTGCATCTACAGAAGACCGGTGCAAGTTTACAAAGTACTCCCAGGCTGGGTTTCTCAGTCCTTGACCTGACGCCTTCCTCTAGGCCTTTAACACACTGCCCTGTCGTGGTTGACATTTCTTTTCTCTCAGAAATCACTGAAGGTTCCCCTTCCAGGTCAAGAAACCTGTCTACCTTGCACTGAGTAGATTTCTTCCAGTCCTTCCGGTGAGAATGGGGGAAAGTAACTAGAGGCATTTATTTTCAGGTTGTGAATGAAGTGTCTTTAAATGCCTGCCTCTAACTATTTGCTTTCATTCGTTTTGTGATTTTTTTCCTCAAAGAATTAAAACGTAGCAAGAATTTATGGTTCAAAGCTAATTGACACTTGGTTTGAAGGGGGTCACAATATTTTCAGAGTAAGATGTGTATTCAACTGAAGAAGTTACAAGACAAAGAGAAACTTAAATGGTGATTAACACTTCACTGTGTAAATGATTAAACAGGGGAGCCTTGTGAAACCCAGAGAAGGCCCCCAAAGACACATAGACACCATGCTGAAGCCCTCCATAAGGAGACCCTTTAACACCTGGCACCGCGCAATTAGTAGGCTATCTGGAAAAAGAGCTAGGATTAATGCAAAGCAGAATTAATCCTGTTGTGGCTATACTATTTTTAAAAGGGATCCACACACAGCACACACACACAAACACACACACACACACACACACACACACAAAGTAGAAAATAAATGAATCACTGAGCTGATTAAAATGCATGAAGCTTCTAAAGCCAGTCAGACAGCGGACAACTAAACTCATTCATCAAACCTAATTCACAATTATATCAACAAGATCAGCCAAAGCAAGCCTGGAAAATGTGGCTACCCTTGGTTAGGAAACTTAGTTCCCCATAAGAAATTATTTATAAAAAAGAAAGCTAAATACATTTTCAGTGTCCTGAAAAAAATGAAATCAAGACAGCTTCTGGAAGAATCTGATCTCATCCAGTTTCTTAGCCACTGGAGGCTGGAACTGAGGCAAAGAAAGGGCTCACGTGGGCCTCTGACATCCAAGAGACTCAGCCAGGTAGACTGAGTCTTGTAGGTGAGTGGCATGTGCACACTTATATCCATTATACATGGAGGCAGTGAAGTACAGACCTTGTCTCTGCAAACGAGAGATTTTTGAGTTCAGTGTCTGAAAATGCACTTTCAGCAACTAAGTTTGTAATGGTGTCCTGAGAGGAATGAAATAACTTGACCATTAAGAAGCCTTTCGGGTTGCAGGCATTTCCCCTCCTCAGTCAAAGCTGAATGAGGAAAGGGAGGAACACAACAACGTCGATGACATTGTGATTTTGACCAGAAATTTAGCGACTACTCAAACAGACCTGCCTTACCCAGCCAGGTTCACACCAGCTTGGAAACTTGTGTGGATTTAGCTGAAGTTCCTCACATACAAGGAACTTGGTAACTGATGGCTTCCGTGGTTCTCTCTGTCATGTGAGATACTCTCTTGGCTAGCATCCAAAGTCAAGACCCAGAGCTTTAAAATCGAGTTGGGTGGGACAGCACCCAGCCTGCAAGGGGAAGGTGGAAAGGTGGCAGGTGGCGTGCGTGCAGTCCTAATCTAAAAGAAGCTGTATTCTTTTCCAGCTTTGCAATTCCAAGATGATTTCCTCACGTTGCTTTCCTCTTTGGAAACTTAGTTGTTTTCTTTCTTTCGAAACTTAGTTATTTTGTTTCTTTGAGGCTCTTCCAGGTCTTGTATTTAACTATATTTTTAAACAGCTTTCTCCGTGTTTTTAGCAGTGTTTATACAAAAGATGGATTTCTCCCACTTCCTCCCAAAGGAAGCTGCGGGAGTTTCTCGCTGGGGAGTTTCTCACTGACTGGGGGCTTTAGGAAGTTGAAGACTGGAAGGAACCCTAAGACATGGTCCCCAGTGACTTAAATATTAAACCAATGACCTTCATTTCTTCCAATAGTTAAGAATGCTCAGAGTCTTAGAAGCAGGGCATAGGTTCAGAGCTCTGGAGGGTGGGAGCGAGGAAGCTTCCATGTAGGAGTTCTGACCGCTAGGTTTCACACTGTCTCACTCAGTTGTGGCCTCAGTGCAGGACTGCGGGGCTGAGGCCTGGGTCAGACTTTTACAAATGGGAACTCCCTTTGTCAGGCGCATTCAGCTGAGAGTCAGAATAGAGTGGGATCCCTTCCTAAATTCTTAATATAAGTGCCAATTAATATCTTTTTCTTATAAAAGCCAAGCAAGGGCAGAGACACCCAAACAAAAACAAAACCAAAACAGCCCAACCCACCGGCTGCGAAGCCTCAAAGGGAATGCATTTGTTTCGTCTAAACTAACAACAAATTATCTAATTAATATGTTTCAATTACAGTGTGAAAGGGACAGCCCCAGGACCTCCCGCCGTGGGGGCACAATAGCCCCAGAGCCCACTGCAGGAATTTACAATAACTGCACATCTGTCTCTTTATTTTCCACTTTTTGAGTCTAAAACTCCTCTCCAGATCACTTCAAACCACGGCTTGAATTATGAAATATGTCCCAGTGTTAAAGGGAGATGAAACTTTGCCCATGGATGCTTCATTTGCAAGCCAAAAAAAAAAGTGAAAGCCCATTGAAGGGCATTAAACAAATATATTAGAATTCTGTCACTTTATGCAATTGAGTAGATCAAATGAAGGGTCCCGGCCACTTCATTCACTCTCATTCACTCGAATAGAAAATGCAAAGAATAGCAACCGAGACTGGGCCACCGCTGTAGACTTAGCTCCTTTTACTGGGAGACAAAAAGGCTGAATTTTCACAAATACATTGCTGACTTGGGGACTAGGAAACGGGGCCTGGAACCCCTTTGGAATTTAAATTCATTTTATCTTCCTCTCTCCTTGCAGGGATCTGTTTGCACTACAGTGTAGAGATGCAGGAGGCATCTTGGGGCTTCTGAAAAAAAGTGGGGGAGGGGAAGAGAGAGAGTGGGGGGAGGGCAATGTGGATTCCCAGGGAACTAACTCTTGGCTATCAATTAACACTCAGGGCTGAGATAATAAGTTTGCGTTCAGCAAATCTTTGTCTACATCAGTATAAACACCACAACATCACACGCATCTCCAGGCTGGGTTATACAAACAGTTTGTTTTCAGACACCAGAGCCTCACATGTGAGCCCCCAAGTTTGCTCCGTTCAATGAATAACTGCTCCTTGCTGTCAGGGAGGCTAGGGCAGAGCTTCCCTGCTCCCCCCTCCTCCCTTTTCCCTCTCCTCCTCCCCCTCCCTGCTGGCTACCCAATTTGCTCATGGTGGTGATTAGCTATACCATGCTAAAAATCTAGAGAGAAGATATTAAGCCTTGGGTAGAATTTCCAGGCCAGGATTCATTTTGATCCTGGCATCGAATGGACTCTTTAGGGTAGCCAAAGAAATCTTGCAGAGTTGCTTCTGTCCTGTGACTGATTCCCAAGGCTGGCGGTTTTGTTTTGGTGAACTCCACATACCCACATACCTCCACATTATACAGGGCTTCCAATAAGTATAAGATCTCCTCCCACAGATGGAACTAGAAAAAGACATAGGAACCCTGGCAGCTTCCTCCACATACCCAAAAAGACAAGAGCCAATTTTTGTCAAATTGCATTATGAAATCCCATCTTCAGGATTTTCTGTGTTATCTTGATTTTTTAAAATTATTTTGTGCGTATTAATTCATACCACTTCAATACCCAGAAGTTAGGGATGGTTGTGAGCCACAATGTGGGTGCTGAGAATTGAACCCAGGCCTGCTGCAAGAGCAACAAGTGCTCAACACTAAGATATTTCTCCGATTCCTATCTCCAGATACACTGGGACTTCTCAAGATTTCCCACTTTAGCTTATAAGGCTGTATTTTAACTATATTACTTTAATTTGGGGAATTTGAGACTGGGGATAGGAATAGAAGGTGAGGAGGGGAAACAGCTTAGACCTATAGATACAAAAACGGTGTTGAAATTATTGTTTTGTTTTTACAACCAGAAGCTATTCAAGGCAAAAAAAAATACTAATAATATAAACATCAGAAATAGCCATGAAAAATCGGATTGGTCTGAATGAAATCTTCCTTGGGAGATTTTTTTTTTCCTTCCAGGGCATCATCAGGGATATTTGGACAAAGGCTTCTTCACGACAGCCCCCTCTGCCTGGGTCTGCAAATAACCGAGGGCAAACCAGTTGCCAGCTTTCGAGGGAACAAACTCTGGGAGCATTCACCAGAGCAGATTAAGCTGGAGATAAGAAGCATTCTTTATCTGTCGTCTGGAGACACTGCGATTTTAATGCATGCTCTCCAGCCTGTATATTTTTATTTACTCAGTTAATTTCTTCCCCAGAATGGACCATGGCAGTTGGGCTGGCTAGTGTGAGATGGTTTCTCAGCAAAGGTCGCTTCCCAATCCTGCTTTCACTGCACATTTCTCTCTTTTCCTTTGTGAAACACGGCGCATCCATCTGCCGATTCGGGCATCATACAGAGAAATAAAGAAGTTCAACAAAGGACCTTAACTTTGTGCCACTTAGAAAGAGACGATTAGTATTTATGAAGTAGTGTCTAGAGTGTTTTGTATTAATTAGAGCAGCCTCCCTCCACCACACACACACACACACACACACACACACACACACACACACACACATTGCAGCCAAGAATTTCTCACCACAGGGAAACAGTATGTGAGCTCCCCACTAGACCTGCCTGAGCCAGGAGGCCAGTGATGCAAATATCCACCTTGCTTGCAAATTGCAACACATTTTGCTTCCACATATACTATAGACTAGAAGGGAGTGTGTAGCAATAATATGGTCAGTGGCAGGCTTCGAATCACATGTTACAAGAGATGCCTGAAGTTTATGTCGGCTACCAAAAAGAAAAGAGAGGAAATAAGGTTTTACATGGTTTCTAGTTGGAGAAAAAAGGGACAAGTGGTACCCAATACTCCTGTGATCACTGGATTAGTCAGAGTGAATCAGACTGCCTAGAGGTGCTAACATTCCTTAGCACCTTCTTTCTTGTGTGTGCCATGAACAGGTGGAGGGAGAAAGGAGGGGAGATTGAGCAAAGATAATATTTTCTGACTCCCAGGTTGAACGGGTAGCGTATATGAATGTCAGTTGCCACAGTCACTCAAAAACTATTGATGTTCAGATGACTGGAAGTTCTGTTAGTTCTGCAGAGGCAATAAATATACACACACGTTTTGTTGCAAGGGCCGATGGATGAGCAAACTGACTGAGACTAGGGAGAACGGCTTTGTAAAATAGACCGCGCAGTGCGTTAAAGTTTACTTAATGTTGATGCTGTTAAGCTTTAAGAGAAGGAGACTGCTTCACAGAGATGGCGCAATGGCTAAAGCACTTGCAACACAAACCTGA
Source organism: Microtus oregoni (assembly GCF_018167655.1). Taxonomy (NCBI): domain Eukaryota; kingdom Metazoa; phylum Chordata; class Mammalia; order Rodentia; family Cricetidae; genus Microtus; species Microtus oregoni. Next base: position 17,316,482 of record NW_024543091.1, read on the forward strand.
GATCAGAAGTTCAAGGTCATCTTCCACGGGCAGGTAGGACGGGTCAGATCCCAGAGTTGCTTTCTGACTTCCAGCACTGGCACCGTGGCACATGTATGCACAAATACATACAATAACAATAAGCAAAACAAAGCCTAAAAAAAGAGAAAATAATGAACTTTGACATATAAATAGCAATTAAATTAATAATATTATCAATTAATTAATAATAATGTGCACCCAAACATTAGGCAATTCTTAAAATGGCAGACATATCCTGGTGTTGGGAGTTGTCTAGCTCAGAGGTGGAATACTTCTCTAGCACGCTCAAGGTCCTAGGTCCAATCCCCAGGACTCTAGGATGGGAGTGGAAGGGCAGTTGCAAAATAAATCACGTAATAATAACAATTACCTGATATTTCATTGCAATGAGAGGTGATGTTTTTCAGGAAGAGATTTACATTGATTTTTAAATATCTAATAGAACTTTATTCCATTTCATATAGAAATTTAGTTTTTAATGGAAAAACACCACTTTACAGAAATGTGAGTTTTTTCTGTATTTTCCTATGCATATTTAAAATAATTCATTTCTCCTTCCAGCATGTTTCACAGTCATAATTAGTATAATACATTCTTATTTAGGCTCCCAGCACCCTCTTCAGGAGGCTCACAACTGCCTGTAACCCCAGCTCCAGAGAATTTGACTTCTTCTAGTCCTTCCAAGGACACTGGTATACCCCCTCACCCCTCTCCCCAACATAAATCTTTTTCAAAAAATTATTGCCAAGAAATGAAAAGAAACTGTGATCGCCACATACATGAAATATCAAAGTAAAAAGAAAAGCTCTTCAGTTCTCTTTGTCCCCACGAGCCACTGACAGAGGCTTATGCCTCTGCTGTGTGACATATGTTCCATTTCCTACACCACAAATTCATCTTCACTAGATCGAATAAGGACACCGGGAATGGTGGTGCACATCTCTAATCCCAGAACTTGGGAGGAGGAGACAGGGGGAAGCAGAAGTTCAAGGTCACTTTCAGCTACAGAGTGAGCTCAGGGCCAGCCTACATGTGACATTGCCTCAAAACAGCAATGACAACTCCAAAAATTAATAGGTGTTTATGTAGCAATTAATATATAACAGTTAGTATCTTAAATCCATTAAAAATATTAGTTCGTTTAATCTCAACCACAGCTATGTGATAGGTACTATTTATGTCTTTTTTTAGGGGGAACTTTGAGGGACAGGGCTCTTCAGTAGCCTGCCTAAAGTCCTGCCTGAGGTCACCAAATTAGTGGCATCAGTGACCACTGCGTTCCAGGAGAGCTGGTCTGATATGAGGAGACTGGGACTGGAAGCAATTGTGCAGATCTTTTCCCAGGCTCAAGAGCCAAAGCAAGCTCATGACTATTTGGTCCTTAGAAAGGGGATGATATTTCCCGAGAGGCCAGAGACTCACTGTTGTCTGTGGCTGCCAATCCTGCTGCTTCTCTCACCTTCCCAGCCTTGCTGTGAGTTGTGACTCCTTTTTTTATTATTAATTTTTTGATTCTTTAAAAATTTATTTATTTATTTATTTTGAGACTGGGTTTCTCTGTGTAGCTCTGGCTATCCTGGAACTCACTCTGTAGACCAGACTGACCTTGAACTCACAGAGACCCACCTGCCTTTGCCTGAGATAAATGTGTGCACCACTACTGGGCAGTTCTGACTCCTTAAAATCCATTATCTTCCAACCTGTCTCCTGATTAACTATGGAGGGGGCATCAACAGAACCAAACACCCTCTGCTTGTGCTCATGCAATGTATACTTTCTTTTTCTCCACAATCTTTTACTTCCCCTCCCCTCTCTCTTTCCTTCTGTTGTTGCTGTCATCCTAGTCCTTTTGAGGCAGAACCTTGTGTATCTCAGATTGGCTCCAGACTCACTCTGTAGCTGAGACTGGCCTTGAACTCTTGATGGTCCTAATCTCCATTTCTCAAGTGTTGGAATTACAAGCCTGGTTTCAGTTTTCAAACTTTGATCTCAGGCAGATCATATACCCCAAAAAGGAAAAGAATGGACTACTCTCTCCTCCCCGCCCCTCACACACACACACAGACACACACACACACACACACACACACAAAGGTGATGGGGAATAAAACTGAGGAATGGCAATTCATTTAGGACTTTTTAGGTTGCAGGGGTCAGAAAGCAAACTCAACTTGATAATTCCAATAAGCTCCTGGGGAGAAATCTGATTCTTTCTCTTTAAATCACCACCATGGCTGAGGAGACTCAGTACTCTATCAACTACATAGTGTTCCTGTCCCGTCTAGGTGCCAGAGAGGCAGGCCCACTCTGCTAAGCAGAATTCCTCTGAAATTGTCCACGCTTCCAGCCTGCTAAAGGAGAAGTGAGATATTGACAATGGAAACAGGGTTGGGGGGAAAGTAAGTGGCTGAGGGGCAAAAATGCTGAGTCAGGACCTGCCATGGTAAAAATGCTGAGTCAGGACCTGCCATGGTAAAAATGCTGAGTCAGAACCTGCCATGGTAAAAATGCTGAGTCAGGACCTGCCATGGTAAAAACGCTGAGTCAGGACCTGCCATGGTAAAAACGCTGAGTCAGAACCTGCCATGGTAAAAATGCTGAGTCAGAACCTGCCATGGTAAAAATGCTGAGTCAGAACCTGCCATGGTAAAAATGCTGAGTCAGAACCTGCCATGGTAAAAATGCTGAGTCAGGACCTGCCATGGTAAAAATGTTGAGTCAGGACCTGCCATGGTAAAAATGCTGAGTCAGAACCTGCCATGGTAATAATGCTGAGTCGGGACCTGCCATGATAAAAATGCTGAGTCGGGACCTGCCATGATAAAAATGCTGAGTCGAGACTTGCCATGCTCTACCAGCCACTAGCAAAGGAAGCCTTATCTCAATAGGGTCAAGTCATAACTCAAAAATCAGTTGCATGTTTCTTCAGTCCAAAGCCTTAAAAGCAGGTTTGCCTTATTATTTTTTTAAAAAACTAGTATAGGGCTGGAGAGATGGCTCAGAGGTTAAGAGCACTGGCTGCTCTTCCAAAGGTCCTGAGTTCAATTCCCAGCAACCACATGGTGGCTCACAACCATCTGTAATGAGGTCTGGTGCCCTCTTCTGGCCTGCAGGCATAGATGTAGACAGAATATTACATACATAATAAATAAGTTTTTTTTTTTAAAAAAACTAGTATATATGTGTGATTGAGTGTGGATGTGTGCATGCAAGTGCAGTTGCCCACAGAGGCCAGAAGAGAATGTAAGATCCCCTGGAGCTGCGGTTGCAGGTGATTGCAAGCTGCCTGACATGGGTACTGGGAACCAAACTAAGGCAACACATGGTCTTAACTGGTGAGCCATCTCTCCAGCCCTTATTTTTAATTCTTTAACTTTGAAAGGCAGAAGTAAGGGAAGTGATGAAATCTGGGCTCTCTGTGGCTTTGAAAACTAGAGTGAAGGGGACAATAAAAAGTGACAGAGTTTGTAGAAAGCACATACACTTACGTAGAGTGAGGTGTGTGTGTTGCACGAATTATTGGTTCTTGCACTGTTATTCCAACTCCTCTCCATGAGTCCCACAGTTTTTTGCAGCATTGAGTTTAACTGGAATTAGCCAATTCCAGTTCCATGAACTAAGAATGGTTTCCACATTTGTACAAACTTGAAAAACACTTAAAAACAAAAAGAAGAGGAGGCTGGATAGATGGCTCCACAGTTAAGAGCACTGGCTGCTCCTCCAGAGAACCAGGGTTCAATTCCCAGTACCCACTTGGCAGTTCACAACCATTGGTACTCCATTTCTAGGTGAGCTGATGGCCTTTTCTGACCTTTTTGGGCACCAGACACAGACATGTATACAAACAAAACACCCATACCTGTAAAATAGTACATTTTTTAAAAAATTAAAAGAAGAGTTGTGGGATGTGAAAACTATGAAATACGAGTGCCCATAAATAAAGTTTTATTGGAAGTCAATCACATGCTTCTTTGCATATCGTCTGCGCATGCTCATTTACATTTTGTTGCTACAGTAGAGCTTAGTTTCAACAGTTATCATATGCTTTGCAGAGACTAAAATAGTCTTGACCTGGATCTTTAAGAAATACCTTTGCTGGGCTAGGAATGTAGCTCAGTCGGCAGAGTGCTTGCCTAGCATGCGCCAAACCCTGGACTCACTACTCAGCACCGCATCAGCCAGGCATGGTGGCACATGACTGCAATCCCGGTACTTGGAAACTAGAGGTAGAGGATCAGAAGCTCAAGGCCACACTTGGCTGCACAGTGATTTTGAGGTAACCTGGGATACATGACACCCTGTCTCAAAAACAAACATTACTCAGCATGTGGCGAAATTTGATTTGTTCCAGATGAAACACTTGCTTAGGGTTAGCTGATTAAAATTGTTTGGAACGAGGGTGCATAAATAATAGTTTAAAAAACCACATTGAATGTTAGATCAAGTGAGCATATCTGTGGGATGTGACTGACTTCTGCAGCTTCTGGTCATCTTGACAGCTCTGAAGTCAGGGGCTATAACCTGATCTGCCAACCAAGTAAACCTGTTCTCCCATAGGTTGCTTTTCGACAGGATATTTCGTCACAGCACCAAGAAACAGGATTAAGACAGCGGTGAATGCATGTCATCCTTGCGCTTGGAAGGCAGCGGCAGGAGGATCATCAGGAATTTGAGGCCAGCCTGAGCTACACAGTGAGATAGACTATATCAACAGTTGGTGTGTGTGTGGGGGGGGTTATTGAGCAGTATACTAACCGATGAGGGTGGAGTAATGTGACCCCAACACCATAGTGACCAAGACACAGCTTAAAAGGAGCAGAGTCTTCAGAAGTTAGATGCACACAAGCATACTTTGGACTACCTTTAGACTCCTGCAAAATGGATCTAAGACTTTCTGCCTCACTGAGATGACTGTAATAGTGATATGACATCTATATGCTTTTGGTTTATGGTTAGTGTGTGACAAATGAGTGCCATGGTTATTTATTAATTTTTAAGTTTCTATCTTATTATGCATAGGCATGAATGGGTATGTGCACATGGGTACAGGTACCTATGGAGACCAGAGGCCTCTGACCCCTGGAGCTGGAGTTACGGGCAGTTAGGGGTTGTCCAACACTGATTCTGGGGGTCAAACTCTGGCCTTGGTAAGAGCAACAAGTGCTCTTAACAATGGATCCATCTCTCTGCCCCTATTTATTTCGTTTTTGAGACAGGGCCGCATGCCTTCCAGGCTGTCCTCACACTCACTATGCAGCTAGAAAGACACTGAAACTCTGATCCTCTTGTCTGTGCTGGGATTACAGATGTGCACAGCCATGCCCGGTTTATGGCATGTTGGGGATAGAACCCAGGGCTTCCTCTGTGCCAGACAAGTGCTCTACCCACTGAGCCACAGCCTCAGCCTGCCCTACATTTGGGGTTTGTTTTGCTTGTTTTTTTTTAAAGATGGATTTATTTTTTATGTATACAGTATTCTGCCTGCATGTATGTCTGCACACAGAAGAGGACACCAGATCTCATTACAGATGATTGTGAGTCACCATGTGGTTGCTGGGAATTGAACTCAGGACCTCTGGAAGAGCAGCCAGTACTTTTAACCTCTGAACCATCTCTCCAGCTCCCTTGTTTGTTTTTTAAGTCAGGGTTTCTCTGTGTAGCCCTGGCTGTCCTGGAACTTTCTCTGTAGACCAGGCTGACCTCAAAGTCAAAGATCCGATTGCCTCTGCCTCCCAAGTGCTGGAACTAAAGGTGTGCACCACCACTGCTGGGCCCTCCATTTGTTTATGATAAACATGAACTATCCTAATCTTGGGTGGAAACTTTCCAGAGCACATTAGCATCTTAGCATCCTAACTAGACCTGCTCTCTAAGTGCCTACAGAGCAGAACCTTTTCAACACTCAGCTACAAAGACTTCACAGGTAGAGCCAGGGAATTCTTCAATCACAGCAAAGCAAAACACTCAAACAAAACCTAGGATGAATCTCAAACACGTTGAACCAAGTGTTACATTACATAACCAACCAAGAAGAAAAGGAGTTGCCGGCCCAACACCTTCAGGCAATTTTTAGTTTTCATCCTAATTTAGAACTTGTAGAATTCTTTCTCTTCTTTTTCTTTCTTTTTTTTTTCTTTTTAAAGTGGAAATAAAGCTGTTTGGATTTGCTGACATCTTGTTTCCTAATAATTGGTCTTTCTGATTCAAGCACTGGATCAACAGTCAGCCGCTGCATCTCGGGATGTAAAGCCAAGGGGAAAGTGTCCGCACAAAACAAACCCCCATGTCTTGGAGCAGCCCTTCTGTTCCCAATCGAATTCTTATTTTCAATTCCAAAAACAACACTGGAGGCCTCAGAAGGTACGAGCCACCTCATGTTTATGCATACAGTTCAAAGAAACTAGAATTTCAGGGGCCGTGTGTTAAGATTTGACTGAAGAAATTATTCGTCTTGGGCCATCAAGCTAGTAAAGGCAGGTGAAGGCACTTGCCCCAAAGCCTGATGACCGGAGCGCCATCCCTGGGCCTTGCACTGGGGAAGGAGAGCGCTGACTCCCACGCTGGTTCTTTGACCTTCACAAGAGCCCTCTTGCTTGTGCATCTGCGCACACACAAGCAAGTAAATAAAAATAAAGCAGATACATGCTTTTAAAATCAGAAAGAAAATATTCACCTAAAGTTATTAAATGAACAGACTGGGAAGATGGCTCAGTGGATAAGCTGTCTGAGGTCCTTAGTTCAGATCTCCAACACCCATGTGAAAAGCTTCTCATGGCCTTGAATGTACCTGCAGCTCTGTAAGTTTGGTTGGCAGAGACAGGAGAATTGCTGGGGCTTGCCGGCCACCAGTCTAATCCCAGGTTCACTGAGAGACCTTGTCTCAAGGGAATAATGTGGAGAGTGACAGCAGGGACCCTTACATTCTCTGCTGGCTTCCTCATACATACGCACGCTGTACACTGCACACACATACACATGCACACACACATGCACAAACATGTACGGGAAGGAGACACACCAGATCTCCTCCTGCCCCCATCTCAACCCAAGGAAACCTCCATTCTCTATCAATTTACAACGGTGCACTTGACATGACTTTATTGGTATATCTTTCTTATGCATTTGACCAATCAAAATGATAATTTAGACAAACTGGGGATGGCAGAGAGCATTATCCAGCAATATCTCATTACTATGCAAAAAAATCAGATATTCACAGCAACCGCTTCGTCTATTTATTGTTTGGTTACTCATCTGGAAATTTTAATACTTTCTTCAGGGGCAGGGGCTGGCAATAAAAAAATAGACCTATATATCAAACCTTTAACACGGAGCCATCATTGTGTGCCATAATACAGATGGAGTGGCTATCAGCAAGCTTTACTGTGTTGGTTTATTTCCTTCAACAGAGTGTGGATTTAAATGGAAGAAAGCGAGAAAGTAGACTTAAAGCCAGGGAGCCCCTGGGAACTTCCCAGGTCGGTGGCAAGCTGAGAGAGCCAGCTGCTGTTGGCCTCCCCAGAATGTTGATAGCCACAATGTCTGCAAGCTCAGAGGGGCTGCTGAAGGGACAGGGAACCCGTTCATTAAGAGCGACAGAGTGAGCTCTGCACTTGGAAAGGGCTGGCCTTCCTTGTCTTTCCTGTGGCCCTATTCCTGAGCTGAAGGCTTCTTCCTGGCATGAGGTTGCTGCATGCCTGGTGCGCCTGAATTGCTTTACAATTACTTATTTAATCTTCACCAGAAGCCCTAGAATTAGTGCATAGTCCTACGCTATGGGAGGGGAAACAGAGGTATGGAGTGGTTACACACTTTGCTCTGTTAGCACAAGAGAGGTGCAAGATTTTTTGTTTTTTAATTAACTGATTTATTGTGTGCGCATGTGTGAATCTGTGGGACTGTGGGTGTGTTCGTGTCATGGCACATGTGTGGAGGTCAAAGTTCAGCTTTCCAGGAGTCAATGCATTCCTTACACCTGGCCATACCAGGGTCTTTCTTGGTGTTTCTGCCATTGTGAAATGAACTCCAGGATCCCTCGTGGGGACTCTCTTCCTAGATAATTCTATGCTGTGTCAAGTTGACAATTAAAAATCACCATTACACAGGCTAAGGTTGCCCGTACAGTAGAATGCCTCTTAGTGAGAAAAAGGAACAAACTGTAGATGCCTGGACATTAGACAGGTCTCACGGCACTGGTCTATGTAAAAAGGGAGTCAGATATGGAAGAACAGATGTGTCGGAATTCCTTTCATATGGCGCTCTAGGACAGGCAAGGTGTGTGTAGGGACAGAAATCAGGTCAGTGATTGTCCAAAGCTGAGAGTGGGGACAGGGAGGGCTCTGCAAGGGCGAAGGAAATGTCCTGAGGTGATTGACCGCTTCTGGGTCTTGATGACGATAGTTCCTTAGCTCTCTGTATTTACAGCAGCTTCTCAAAGTGTACATACCATTAGTGAGTTTTGTTCTATGAAAGCTGTGCTCTACCAAAGCTGAGGTTGAAATATAATCGTTCCAGCGGCTCTCATATTCCTTGGGACGAATAACTCTGAGCCAATAGTCTCTCCTAGAACTGATCCCAAGTTCTCTTTTGATGGAGGAAGGTCATTGGTTAAGTAATAAAGAAACTGCTTGGCCTCATAGGTTAAAACATAGGTGGGAGGAGTAAACAGAACAGAATACTGGGAGGAAGAGGAAGTGAGCTCAGACTCGACAGCTCTGCTCTCTGGAGCAGATGCCATGCTCCCCTCTCCTGGGCACATGCGATGAAGCTCCGACCCAGGATGGACGTAGGCTAGAATCCTCCTGGTAAGCCACCTCATGGGCTACACAGATGATTAGAAATGTCCAGGTGCGAGAGTTAGCTGAGAAGAGGCTAGCTATAATGGGCCAAGCAGTGTTTAAAAGAATACAGTGTCCGTGTAATTATTTTGGGGCATAAGCTAGCCATGTGGACAGCCGGGTGCCGGGGACGCAGCCCCGCAACTCCTATTACAACACTCTTTGACTCCGTCCCTGCCACTCCCAGACCCGAGGTCCTGTTGTGTCTGACTATGTGGCCTCTTTGGTCATCTCCTACAATATTTATCTTCTTTAAGTCTATGTTAACTCCCACTGCTGCTGGGGAATGTGATGTCTCAGTTAGCCCCACTTGAGCGGGGCCTCAGTTTCCTCATTTGTGAACGGGAGATTGTGAATGGAGGGATTGCCCTGAGAGCTCTGTAGACGTACATCTGTGGCCCAGACAGCTGGCTTTAGTATGTGTCGCCCCTTGTAGACCATGAGGGAAGTATGTAGCAAAGCCTTGAGTGGGGAAGACAGAGCTCTGGTGAATTCAAACTCTGGGGAACAGAAGAGGCTTGGGAAGGCTTGGTTCTCAGAACCGGAGGAGAGTTTATGTAATAACAATTGACTGGGCCACTGGGAAGATTCTAGCTTCTCCTCAGGGGAGCTCTGACTTCTGATTTTTTTTTACACTGTTTATGTGTGACGTTTAATGTGTATGACGAGTATAGATGATATTCATGTGGATTTCAGAACAATTTGAGGGAGTCCATCTTCTCCTTCCACCATGTAACTCCTGGGGTTTGAACTTGGGTCATCAGGCTTGACAGCAAGCACCTTTAGCCACCGAGATCTCTTTCTGCCCCTACTTCTGTGTATTTTGAACATTTCCTCCTGTTTTGAAAACATCCTGGGAAAATGCCACACCACCACCATTTCCTGTCCTTTATGCACTTGGTGATATTTTTGTGCTGGTAAAGATTTTTCCTTGTGGCCTAGGCGGGCTTTAAACTCATTATGTAGCTAAGAATGATTTTGAATTTCTGATCCTCCTAGTGCTGGCATAATAGATGTGCCTCACTGCACTCGGTTTGTGCAGTGCTGGGATCAAACCCAGAGCCTCACGGATGCTAGGTAAGCTCTCTACCAACTGAGCTACATCCCTGAACCTCTTATTGATAATTAATCTGTCAGTATGGAACTTACTACTTTTCTGTTGCTGTGTTAAATACCAAAACCAATTTAGGAAGGAAAGAGCTTGTTTTATCTTACACTTCAGGTAATAATGCATCATTGAGAGGAGTCAGGACAGGGACCAGAAGGCAGAAACTAAACCAGACCATGAAGGAATACTCTTTACTGGCCTGCTTCTCATGGCTTGTTCAGTTACGTTTCTTCTATAGCACAGACCCACCTGCCTAGGGATGGGACCACTACCGTTGACCAGACGCTCCCCTTCCAATAACCATTAATCAAGAAAATGTCCCCACTGACATGACCACAGTACAGTCTGAGATAGGAATTCTTCAGCTGGGGTTTTCTCTCCCCAAGTGTGTCAAGCTGACAGTGAGGATTAGCCATCACAGTGGAGTTGGCTTCAACCCTGTCCAGATCCCTGAACAACGGATCAGATCCGTCCTTTGTTGCAATAGCTCTGATCATATCTTTTTGTATCAGATTCTGGTTTTCTGAGAGCAGAGGTTGCATCAGCCTTAGCCTTAGATCTACAATGATAAAGAGAAAAAGATCCTGCAAATTTTGAGCATTCTGCTTGTATTAATGCGCACACCAAGGAGGAACAATTAGCAAGGTCATGCATCAAGGTCTCTGTTTAATTGTTAAAGCTAATTGGCTATTAAAGGTAAGGCAAGCCTTATTTCCTACAGTGACAGAGATTTTCTCTTTCAGTTCTGTTTTCTAGTTGGCAAGGCTTTTCACTACCCACAACTAACATCAATTTAGATATGAACATAACAGTTCTTAGCAATGTTAGACGAAGGGAAACTTTAGAATTGCTACGTGGAGAGAAGAGAAGGCTAGCCGAGCACTAAGTGTGCGGGCGTCCATTCTCTCTGCTGTTGACATGGATGTGATTTGCCCAGCTGTCTCACCTCCTGCAGCTGTGACTTCTCCCCAGGAAGAGAATGTGATCCTGAGTTGGGAAATAAAATAAACCATTTCTCGTGAAAGTTGCTTTTCATTGTATTACATTATCACAGCAAGTGTCGAAACTGGGGAATCCACTCCTTAGCTGTCTGGTATTCGTTTGTCTGCACGTGACCACTTACTTATACTTTCAAATCTTCTATTTTCAACTCTCTGGAGCTTGATGTTGGCTTCTCTCAGCACGGCTTCTGGAAATATTGAAATTCTCTGTTCAAAGACTCAACATAGGCTGAGAGCCCGGATTGGGGCAGTTCTGGAATTCTCTTCATTGGTGGAACCAACAGGCAGAAGCGTTTTCACCTAGAGGCTGCTCACATCCCCTTGGCGGGGTTTTGGGTTCGGGGAACAAGAGCAGCCTCCTGTGCTGGCGGAGCTTGAGCTGTGAGCTTGTGTGAGGCTGTGCCTGGCCATAAGTGGCTGTGCCAGCCCCCTTGCTCGCTGTTGCACTGGCTGGAGCCTGGGGTTGGGGAAGGTTCCTGCATGCTCACAATACAACCCTGAATTCATATGCTTGGTTTAGTTATTAATGGCATCCATTGATGTGAAAAAACACTCAGTTCAAGAAAGAGACCAAAGGGATTCGGGGCTCTTAGAGTTGCCAAACTGGCAGGTTTTTATATCGGGGCCGCTGGAGAGATGATCACAGGCCAGATGGTATGGTACGTTATGTTCCTAAGGAGGATGGCCCTGAGACACATGGCTTATGGAAAGCCTGAAGCCAGTGCCACCTTGAGAAGCCTGGGGTGGCTCTGAGAGAAGGGAAGCTCCGGGTGGCTGCTCTCGAGTGCCTGCCAGTGCTCTCTTGGGGGAAGGACCTGATCTCCACCCAAGGATAGCATGAGCACACCCTCTGTGTCAGACAAGTTGGTTGTTAGCAATCTAACAGGATCAGAAATGGCTGACAAACTCAACTTTCTTTTTACATTTATGTCTGTGTATGTGCATATATGCATGTGCCATGGTAACATGTGAAGGTCAGAGGGCAGCCCACAGGGTCGGCTCTCCTTCCTTCCTGGGTCTTGGGGATGAAACTGACATTACAGGGCTTGGTGGCAAGTACTTTCACCCACAGAGCCGTCTTGCTGGCCAAACGCTTCCAACTTTTAAGTGAGCAGATAAAAGTAGTGTTTATGTGTCTAAGACCTCACCCCGGGTCTTTGTTTAGGTGGATTGTGGGGGTGGGGGTGGGCTGGCCATAGTAACTTGTTTTCCAAGCTGACAATGAACGAGAGGGGTGACTTTCAGTGCCACATAGCCACATGAGCCTAGTGTTAGTGTGTCTGCAATTCTTCTATGCATCAGCTTTGAAATATTTGGAAAACACACCTACCTACCCTCTTCATGCTAATTACAACAGCCAACAGGCCCAGGCTCCCTGCTAGGGGCCCTCCCTTCACACCCACTGTCTCTTCTAATCACCACCAACTTCCTAAAAGGGGACCTAGTCTTAGCCAAGCTAAAGATGAAAGCCAGGGAGGTCGTGATTTACAGTGCTACATGGCATGAGTTGGTTCCTCCATCTTCAGAGCCATCATTGCCATAAAAATGTCCCTCCAGAGCCTAGGTTTTCCTCACGACTGCTTAATAAGCTGTGGAAGCTGCTAAATCTGCTGAGCCTATTGGAGACAATCTCCTTCTGGGTTTCTCTACCAACCAGCTTAGAACCCTCTGCTTTTAAGTTCTGCTCTATCCTTGTTTATCAGGCTTTCTTCTCCTTTGATCAAAACCAGAGTGAGTTGGCTATTTAGGATCTTCTTGCACCTGAATTTTAGACACTCTGGGAAATCCTTCCATCTAACCAATTCCTGATGTGTCTGGCTCTGTCTTGGAAACAGATTCCCAAATTTAGGTTCCAGTCTGCAGCTCTCTTCCCTCTGGGGGCAAAGCTGCTGTGACATCATCCATCTTTGTGTCCCCCATATCTGCCATGTGGCTGTGGCTCAGGAAATAAGTGAAGAGTATTGGTCATACCAGCCTCGGAATAGCCTTGAGATAAATCAGTTGGTCCCGCCCCCTGTCCTGGTATTATGCAAATGGGATTTCTAAGAGGCCTTGAGAGTAAGCCAAGTTTTCCCCAACGCCTCTTCCTAGGATTTGTGCTTAGCGGCAGGAAGGCAGAATTCTTTGTACCGTGTGCACGGTATGTATGTATCTGTGAACACTCGCGCCCCAGAGAGTCCCTGGAGTCCCTTCTCTCCTCTCCCTTTCTTTGGGTTTGGGGACTGAACTCAGAACTCTAGGCTTGTGTGGACAGTGCCTTTGCTTGTTGGGCCATCTCACCAGTCAATGTGGGGGCTCCTTAATAACCCCAGAGTAAGGGAATTTAGGGTTCCAAAGAACTGCATTAGTGGTGTAATACAGAAGTTGAGACCTCTTGGTCTTCCCTCTGTGTGTCCCACCTGTAAGGCAGCTGCAAGGTGGAGATCAAGAAAGAGTGGAGACTCCATTTCTACAAGTGATAGGGTATTAAGAATCAGGTCTTGTTGCTTATGAAATATTACATATGTACATGTGTTTTTGTGCGGGGGCCTACACAGAGCTCAGTGTGTGTGTGTGTGTGTGTGTGTGTGTGTGTGTGTATGTGTGTGTGTGCATGTGTGTAGGCAAGAGGACAATTTCAGGGCTATTTATCAAGAGTTCTCCACCTTGTTATTTGAAAAAAAGACTCTTTTTGGCATGAAGTTGTACAAATGATCCAAATAAGCCAGGTTGGCTGGCCACTAAATTCCAGGAATCCTCCCAGCTCCAGTTCCAGTGCTGAGTTTAAAAATGCATTTCCCCCGCCCCGCCCCCCCCCCACAGAGGGAGAGAGAGAGAGAGAGAGAGAGAGAGAGAGAGAGAGAGAGAGATTGATTTAAACTCTGTTAGAAAACAATAAAAGCTGGGCAGTGGTGACGCTTGCCTTTAATCCCAGCACTTGGGAGGCAGAGTCAGGTGGATTGCTGTAAACTCAAGTCAGCCTGAGCAACAAAGTGAGTTCCAGGAACAGTCAGAGATTGAAACCCTGTCTCAAAATAAACAAATAAATAAATAAACAAAGAAAGAATCCCAGCATACCCAGTGTGTGTGTGTGTATGTGTGTGTGTGTGTGTGTGTATGTGTGTGTCTGTGTGTCTCTCTGTGTGTGTTATTGTTGATGATGTTTTAATGTGCGTTCTGGGACTTAAATTGAGGTTCTCTTACTTGCAAGTTGAGTACATTCCTGGCAGAACCCTCTCCCCAGGCCCAGTACCTCAAATTCTTTATTTTCTCTGTCACAGTGAAGATGTGTTGTGTCCCACAGGGCAGCTGCTTTTGTGCAATTTGGGGTTATATTAGAGTTTGCTGAAATAGCCAGATATTTGCTGGGGCCACAGTGAAGTAAGAGATTTCAGATCTACCTAGTGGATTCCAGACTCAGTCTCTCCTCTGTGGAGCCATTTCTAGTGCTGCCTGCAATCATCCTGGCATCAGAAATAAAAAGTGGACCAGTTCATAAGTTACCAGAAATACCCCACAACAGAGTATCACTTTACAGAATCTCTAAAATAGGACAATTTATTTGTGGGCAGATTATCTTTTTATTTTAAATTTGCATGTATTTGTTTACTGTGTGGGGGTGGTGGATGTGTGCGTACCATAGCATTCACGCAAAGGTCAGACGGTAACTGGCAGAATTCAGCTCTCTCCTTTCCTTTCGTAGGTTCTGGGGATTGAACCCCAGCCATCAGGTTTGGATGCAAGCACCTTGACACACTGAGACATTTCAGGGGAATCATCTGATTCCATGATCTTCCCAGTTCCCAAGGTCTCAGGCTTCATGTAATAAGCTCTCCATGTGTCATTATAATTCAAACATTCCCTCGTGGGTTCATGTGTTTAAACACTTGATCTCTAGCTAATAGAGCCAACTTAGATAGGGTCTCAAATAAGGACACTTCCTTGACTCTAGCATACAGTTATCTGACTTTGGAGACTATATGTCTGTCTGTCTGTCTGTCTGTCTATTTGTTCTGTCTAATTTATGCAGAGCCTCATGTATGCCAGGCTGGTCCAGAATTCTCAGTGTGATGATTAATTTCAGTTGTCAACTTGATTGGATCTGGGAGGATGACCTCTCAATGGGTCTGTGAGGCTATTTCCTGGAAGAATTAGCAAAAGGGGAAAGGCCTCCCCCAGAGTGGGCCACACCTTCTGGCAGCATCCCAATATGTAGAAAAGGGAACCTAAGGGGGGAAGCAGAGCTGGTTTTTCCCACCTGCCTTCTCGCTTGTGGCTGAGTCCATCTATCCACTCCATTGCTTCGACTGCAGCTGCTGTCTTCACTGACGCTGGACCCATCTTCTCTAGCCTTCCAATGTGGACTGAAGACACATACCTCTGCAAGAATTCATAAATTCCTCAGCGCCAGATTGGAACTGCTGGAGCATCCAGCCTCTCAGACTGAGAATCTACTGGGTTCTCAGTCCTTCCAATGTGAAGACATCAGTTGTTGGACTATCCAGCCTGTTTC
Source organism: Microtus oregoni (assembly GCF_018167655.1). NCBI lineage: Eukaryota > Metazoa > Chordata > Mammalia > Rodentia > Cricetidae > Microtus > Microtus oregoni. The sequence goes on from NW_024543091.1 coordinate 17,331,941, forward strand.
ATGTAAGCCAATCTAATAACTCCCCCTTGTAGTATCTGTTCATCTTACTGATTGTATTTCTCTAGAGATCACTGATTAATGTAGTCGTGCAGGATGACCTTGAACTTCTGATCTCGTGGCTCTACTTCCCAACTGTTGGGATTATAGAAGTGCAACACCACACTGGTTTAGGTGGTAGTGGGAGTTGAACTTGTGCATGCTGGGTAAGTACTTTGCCAACTGAGCTACAGTCCCAGCCCTATAGTTACAGAATAGCTTATATGTTTATCTATCACCTTCTCATTTTTTTTGGAGACAGGGTTTCTCTGTGTAGCCTTGGCTGTCCTAGAACTTGCTCTATAGACCAGACTGGCCTCAAAGTCACAGAGATCCACCTGCCTCTGTCTCCCGAATGCTGGGATTAAAGCCATGCATCATCACTACCTGGCCTATCACAGCACTTTTAAACAATATATTGCGATGTTTGTCTCTCCCAGTGAACTCTAAACTCCCCACCATGATGGTCGTAGACTCTAGCATGCTGGAACTATGCATCCTAACAAACTCTTTCTTCTATAAATTGCCCTGGTCAGGGTGTTTTATCTGAGCAATAGAAAAGTAACTAAGACACGGATCTTCTTAAATTATCTACATGTACTCAAATATAGCTAAACAAACATGTTCCTCTTTCTTACAACAAACAAACACAAATAGTACAGCCTTTCCTTGCATCTTCTGTTGCTGGACATAGTATTGCTATTATAGTAGGTGCTTAAGCAATAAGGATTGTCTAAATTGGGGACTATCAGGGCTCATGGTGTTCTCTGCCCTTGGGTTCCAGAGATCTAGACAGTCCTTTGCAATTTGATTTTCTTCTTTATTTTCCTCCCAAACCTCTTTGCATCATATAGCAGGGAGGTATTAATGAAATCCAAGGTAGTCCATTTATTACTTTGAAGAAGAGTTCGATAAAAATGAAAAATGAAAGGATTAGTACTCAAGGTTGAAACACATGCTGGATTCATCTTCTTACTCCTGTATCCCCTAGTGATTTGGAATAACAGAGAGCTAAGTTTTAAAAGATTTTTTTTAGTTGTGTATATGTGTGTCTGTAAATGGGTATATGTACATGCATGCAGTACCCAAAGAGGACAGAAGATGGCATCAGATCCCCCTGGAGCTAGAGGTACAGGTGGTTGTAAGTTATCATATTTGAGTGCTTGAAACCTACATCAGGTCCTCTACAAGAGCAATGCATGCTTTTAACCACTGGGCCCCCTCTCCCGTCCCAGAAAGACTAATTGTTTCTCAGGAAAATGGCCTCAAAGTAGAAATCATTTACTCTAAATTTAAGAACACAAACATCCAACATGAAGGCTGTCTTCTGCTTTGTGGTAGGCTCTAATAGAATCATTGTTCACCTGGCTTTGGAAGATGCCAGTGCTTTGCTAGTTGATATTATCATCTTAGCTTTGCCTTGATTCGCCTTTTTTTCTCCCACCCCACTTCAGTATCCCTAGCAGAATCATAACTTTTCACAGATGTATCTAATTTTTTAACCTCCACGCAGAAGAGAAACATTTTTCAAAACTCCCTATGATAGTCAAGAGGGATTGTGGGAAGTGCATGTTTAGATGGATGAAGCTCGGAACCGCTCTGGTTGGTTTGTGTGAGTTGCCCCGACAAAGATGAAGGTTAACATAGTTTAAGGATGAAATATAGATCATCCTGTGCAAAACCACTGTGTTGCAGCTTAATTAAAAGAATTCATTAAAGTGGTGGCCCATCCGGGGTAATTAGTATGCGTAATTTATGCATTGCCTAATACACAAGGGCAGTGGCCTGAATAATAAACTCAAGTTAACCTTAAGTGAGAGAGATTGGATGGTCAGATGTTTATTTAGCTCAGGTTTGCTCACGAGTTAAGGTTAAAGAGGTGAAATCCAGTTACAGTTAATTAATTAATTCCTCGGGTTTTCTTCATGGAAATCCTGTCTGCTCAATCAGATGAAAATGTGGCGAGAGGCAGAGAAGTGATCTTTGTGACATGTCCTCTAGCAAGTTAGCAACTGTTGGAAGGGACACAGTTAAGGGGACAGCAGAGGGACCCAAGGAGGAGACAAGGAGACTGAAAACAAAACTGAATCTGATAGGGGAGACCTAAAGAGTAAACCTGGGCCAGATCTGCATGGGTGTCGCTAACATCAAAATGCCGGGAGGGGTTAGAATCGGGGGGTGTCATTGTTTGCAACGGAGGGGGGGGCACATGTTTAGGAATTTTTTTATTAGATATTTGAACTGCATGACATTTTGGTAGGAACAGCCAGAGTCTATTCTTGGCAAGTATTTCACATGTAATTGACTTATTAATCAACTCCTTTGGCAAGGTACCTGGTCCCTCATGCAGCTATTCTGAAGGGAAGTGGTTAAGCCCTAGGAAGTTTCTGGGTCACATGAGCAAGCTACTGTGGAGAATTTTTACAACTGAGTGTTTTGTTGGGAGATATATATTGGCAGGAGAACTGAATTTAGGGGCTGGAAAAAGACAGCAAAGATATAAATTACTTTGATTCTTTTTTGCACCAGAAAGACTGAAGACTTTAATAACGTCAACAAAATCTATCAGTCATTCAATATTGAGTATCAACCACATGCTCATCCGGGGCTTCCACACTATCTCTGAACATAAGACAGAGGAGTGAGTCCTTTCTCTGTCCCTCTCTGTCTAGTAGATGCTAAGAGAGAAGCCAAAGCATCCCTCATGTGACAGTTGGCTTTAGAAGCACATGAGGGCTGATAATGAACTTGGGGATATCTCTCCCTTTGTAAAGGTGTCGCCCTGTCTCCATCTGGTATAGCTTAATGGGCTGTTGACCGCTCCTGCCCACTTGCCCATGTGCTGGTGGTCCACAGCCCAGGCCAGGTCAGTTACACCTTCTCAGGTTTCTATTTCAGTAAAGACAGGGGAAGAGGGGAGAGAAGCGTGCATCGAGAAGAAAAGGCAGTCGGGACTAACGGTCAGAAAATCCTGGGTTACGCCCTGGGTTCTGGAATGGCTTGCTAAATACCTGCTATGCTCTCAATCCTTTCTCTACAATCCACATGCCCTCACAGGGCATTCTACAGTTATTTCATGTTTGCAGATGGGGACACTGAGTCAAGAAAGCTCTGGAACTTCCTGAAGGTCACAGGTGAGCAAGGGGAAGAGATGAGACTTGAACCAAGGCTTTTGTCACTTCACAGCTGGTGGTTCTCTTGCTTACGGTCTTAGGAAAGTCACCAAGCTTCTGTGTCTGTGGATTCCGTAGTAGCATGTGAGAGATAACACTGTCCTTCCTCTCCCACCGACTCCTGTAAAAAGCTATTGGTTTTTGCTGGACTATGCAGGGTCTACGCAGCACTCTGAAGCCTGTCACAATGTCTGGACACTTGGAAAGATGTGCTGGGGAGTTCCAGCTAGGACAGGCAGGATCTTGAGAAGTGACAAGGAAGAAGATGGCTACAAGCTGATGTGACTAAGACACTGAGAAGAGGTGGAGACATTTAGACACAAAGAGTCACAGCAGTGGTCAGAACGGCGGGTTGTGTGTGATCTGCCAACAGGCAGCACTTGCAAGACTGCGGTTTGCTTGGCTGGGAAAGGGGAGCAAAAGAGAGGCCTTACCCTCAAGAGGTCTCGGCACTGGCTCAAACAATCTTGTCACTCATTGGATCTTCACTGCCACCCGGGAGGTCTGTGTCATCCTCTCCTGACTACCAAGATTTTGTAGCTCATCGAAGTTAAGAAACCAGCCTGAGGTCAGAGCAGAGACGGTGGGAGCATGCCCGCTGTGGTCTGGAAGGGTTACGCAGATGGAGCTCCCCTCCCAGCCCCTCCTTCCTGTATTCTCCCACAGCCGGTTATCTAAAAAGAGAATGGGAGGTCATGGTCTAGCGCAATGAACGGGTGGTATAGCTGTGGACTAATCACTTAGTCTCTGACCTCTGGGGTTCCTGCTTTGTCGCCTGTCCTGGACTATCTCCAAGACACTCCCAAACTGAATATTTACTGTCTCTGGCCCCATTTCTGTGGAGTCACCTGTCATATACAGTTAGGCTCCCTGTCTGTATGGAAGACCTACAGTGTTGAGTTTCTGGGCATTCACCTCGCTGTCTAGTCTGACTCTAAGCTTTTTACCCCTCCAGTGATGTCTTTCTGTTCTGTCCCCAGGCAGAGCCTTGAGAGCACATCAAAGACCTGTAGCACCTTGGCTGAATGTCTGTGAGCTCCCTGGCCAATCTCATGGCTGTGGAATGTTGATGTGGCTTTACAAACCGCACGGAACACTCGGCAATTCCCTTTTATAGAGGAAACAAGGACGGCAACGACAAAATCAACCAGCCAACCACTGAGCCTTCGAAGCCATTCAGTCTATGTACAGCTTTCAGTTTGTTTCTTAATTCTCTCTCTCTCTCTCTCTCTCTCTCTCTCTCTCTCTCTCTCTGTGTGTGTGTGTGTGTGTGTGTGTGTGTGTGTGTATGTCCAGTCAGCCAGCCATCTGTGTGCTCACACACAGGCAGATACCCAGGGAGGCTGGACACATCAGATCCCCCGGAGCTAGAATTACAAGTGGTTGTGAGTCACCCAATGTGGGTGCTGGGAACTGAAGTAGAGTCTTCTCAAAGAGCAGTCTAAACCACTGAGCATCTATCTCTCCAGTCCCTCATTGTTAGTTAATTGAGCCTAGTTAACAAAGTACTCTTCTTCTTCTTCTTTTTTTTTTTATAAAAGACCCTATTGATTGGAGGAATGCACATCTCATTTTATTATGTCATAAATATTTATCTCCCATCTTCTCTTTATCCCAACTTTAAAGTGAAGGCACACAGGAGATATTTATAATTGAAGAGACAAGGATGCCTTGTCGATTGCTTTTGCAGAAAGCAGACAGGCTCTTTCCCTTTGGCAATGACAAGATCTAAGAGTGCTTTGCTAGAATTCAACACGGGACTTGTGTTAGAGCCAGAAGCTGGCAAAGACCATACACAGGTTAGGACCGTGCCTCTGGGGCACAGATTTAAGTCTTCTCAGCCTCAAATTGTAAGTTCTCTGGAGATAAAGATTTCTCTCATGGACGTGGTAGTTAAAAGCAGCCAACATTCCAGGGTATGTCTGAGTAATTACCACAGCTACACTGTCTTCCCACTGACAGTCTGCATTTAGACACCAGAAATCATGGCTCATTTATGCACTATGATCTGTGGGATTGTTGTAGTCAGTTTTAATTTTCAGCTTGTCAAAGTCTAGAGCCACTTGAGAAGGAATACTCCTCCAATGAGTGATCGCCCGTGTAAGGTTAGGCTGTGGGCATATCTGTGGGGAGTTGTCTGGAATGTTAATTGACGTAAAAGGGCCTAGCCCACTATGGGCAGCACCATCCCTCGACAGGTGGTGTTGGAATGTATAAGAACATAAGAAAGCTAACTAAGCACAATCCTTTGAAAGAGCCTTCCTCCATGGTTTTTTTTTTATAATGACGGCTGCCGTGAGTTCTTGCCTCGCCTTCCCTCAAGGATGGACTGTGGTCTGAAAGTGTAAGCCTCAGAAATCATTTTCTCTCTTTAGCTGGTTCTGGTCAGTGTTGATTACAGCAATAAAGATCTTCATTTTCTTCCTTTGGCCACCACCCACATATCCCCTCTGATCCCCTCACCTCTTATCTTTACACACTTAGATCTCACCTAATGTCAGCACATAAAACTCTTTTATCTTGAAATTTGGAAATCCAGTTCTACAATTTTCCTAAATTATTCTCCTCAAAAGGAAATATTTTCTCCTAGGGACAGTGTGTATGTCAGTACAGGGGAGGATGGAGAGGAGAGCCAAGCTCATCTGCGCTGTCACTATGGAGAGATAGTCATTGCAGTGTTCGCCACGCTGTCACCCCACACAAATGCTGGCTTCCTTATCTCCTAAGCAGTCAGTTCCCGCAGAGCACAGCGGTTGAAGGCAGCAGGTGGTTCTGTGTGTTCCGCAGGAACTGGGGAGGGGCTTAGACAGAGGGTCCCTTGCAGGTCTCCTCAGGAAGTTAGTCACAGTGCCTTCACGTGGAGGCTTAAATGAGGCAAGGGATCTACACCCAAGATTGTGCACTCATGTGTCTGGCCTGGTGCTAGCTCTTAGTTAGAGGCCCCAATTCCTTGCTCTGTGGATCTCTCCAGTGAACTATTGGAGTCCTGTGGGCATAACGAGCCCTCCCCATAACCTTATCCTTACAAAGTGATTCAGAAACATTCGAGAAACTGGAGGAGTTGTGCGCTTGATTTCAGAAGTGTCTGGCTTCTTCACTTGCAGGCTTGTCCAGTGTGGCAGATGGAGACCCCAACCACTGCGGGCGGGCCATTGCGAATGCTGGCCAGCAAAGACACAGCTACCAAGAGTTACAGGGCACTGGGCGTGTTGTTGCGAACAATACTAATGTACTAAAATTGATTTCAATCCATAGCCGTGGTAAGCATTTAATGGCTAGCCTCTGCTGGTCATACTCTCAGCACTGACTTCAGCATCCGTATACCTACACGGATCGCCCTCAAAATAATCTTACATGATAGATGAATTACCATTCCATTGGTAAATCAACCTGCAAACGGCTCTCCTAGCATTCCCAGACAGTTGGCCTTTGTAACTATCACTTTTAAAAGCTCAAAGGAGGGCTAAAAAACAAAACAAGAAAAAACATCCATTTCTGTTAAAGCTTTCACGTTTATTTCAGAATGTTAATAAGAGCCTGAAGCAGCCTAACCGGTGTGGGCAAAGGTTCTCGTGTTCTGTTTGGGGTGGCAATTTAATGAGCACTTTACATGAACTCTGTATTTAAAGATATTGTTAGACTTTAGTGGACAATTTTTTTTCCCATTACAAATGTTTACCTAAGAGGGAGCTTCTCCAGATGGTCTGGCTGTTTGTTGCGACATTCTAGTCTGTTCTATACTGACTAACAATATCAAGATGCAGAAACCAAGTTCAGCAAGCGTTTCTCAGGCTCTCTTGTCTCACCATTCAGACAGTAAAGACTTAGATCAACTTCAAATTTGTTGTAGACCCGAGGAACTTGTTTTCTGTGTATACAGAAGTGTCTCAGGATTCTCAGATCCCCCATCAGCGAATATATTCTCTGTGAGATTTGGGGGCACATCAGCTCAGAAAGGAAAAACTGAAATCTTTATCCCTCGGCCACATTTACTCATCCAATTAACATTTTCCCGAGTGGATTTAGGTTGATTTAAGAAACTGTAAATCAATATTGATACATCATCACTGAAGCTATTCCTTATGCTCCGAGCAGGCCACCAATTCTAAATTGACTCACAATTTTGCAGTGGTGTCATTCCAAGATGAAAATTAGATTTTTACATATCATAGCAACTCACAAAGCCAGAATGTCAACTTCATCTATCAGGCAATTACTTGGAGTGTTTATTTTGGGGGGGATATATTTTCTACAATATTTACTTAGAAAGCCACATGGGTCCTCCAAAAATAAATAAGGGCTATTATTCTTGCCAAAAAAAAAAAAAAACCAACAGTTTCCAAAAGCGACTCATCAATTTCCAACAGCATTAATGAAGAAAGGCGCTGAGACAGTCATTCATACTGTCTTTATGATGAGAGTAGCCAACAGGGCAGATCAAGATTAAGGACAAGGGCAAGACCGATGATCTGAAAGATTCTCTCTACTTTTAATGAGAAATTTGGAAATAGCACGTACCTTCTGAAGACCCCACAGAGCTCTAGAACCTCCAGAGAAGAGTGAGGATCAGTGCTCAACATCAGCAAAACCACTATTTAGGTGAGGATGGCCTCTATAAACACAGAAGGGTCTCACATTCTTACACTGGAATGGAGGTTTGCTTTGTAATGGAAAACTCTTTATTGTGGCGTGATGCCATGCCTTGGTGGGGAGTTCTGGCTGCCAGTATAGCTCCAGGTCCAGTGAGAGACCCTGACTCAAGGGAATAAGGTGGAGAGAGATAGCACAGGATACCTTTATCTTCCTGTGGCCCTCACATGGGTGTGTGTATACGCGCGCGCACACACACACACACACATTGCACACACACAATTGGTTGTCTTATGCATCCCCAACACTCTTTAACCAGTTGTGAGAATCAAAAATGTCCCCAAATATTGTCAAATATTTCCTGAAGTAAGGGGGGGCAAGTAAGAAGGCTTCTAGCTGAAAACTTGCACATTAATAGAATAAATTTCTAGTCTATTGTTCAAAAAAGATGGAATAAGGATGGATCCTACTTTCTTTCCTTTCCTTTCCTTTTTTTTTTTTTTGTGACAAGGGTTTCACTGTATGGACCTGACTGGCTTGGAATTCTATTTATAGACCAGACTGGCCTTGAATTCATAGATACCCACTTGTCCCTGCCTCCTGAGTGCTCAAATCAAAGGGGGGTGCCAGCACCACCCGGATGAATTTCTACTGATCATAAAAGAAAAATTTTGTCTTTCCTTGTGTACCCACAGAATACAAAGCTCAAATAGTTTCCCAGTTTTATCACTGAAGGTGCGGGGTTTGGAAATCTGTTGTGTGGGCTTTTGTTTTAGCATTGTTCTTACAGGGAAGGCTTTCCTGAGTCTTGGGTCATTTTTATAAAGACTCACTTTCTCTGGGCTTAGTGAATAAGAACACTTGCTCCAAGTGTGAAGAATGAGCTCAAATCCCCAGCATTCATGTAAAAAGCTGGGTGTGTGACCACACATGAGTCTGTAACTGCAGTCACGAAAGGTGGAGACAGGAGCATCCTTGGGGCTTGCTAACAGTCAGTTTTGCTCCAGGTTCAGTGAGAGACCCTGTTTCAGGGGATAAAGGGAACATTGATAGAGCAGAACACCCGAGATCCTCCTCTGGCCTCTGTGTAGTGTGTGCATTTGCCTCTACAGGTACACACACACACACACACACACACACACACACACACACTTCTTCCAATGACTTCTCCTTGTGCTCCATCTTCAAGTAGCCTCAAGGAAGGGAGGGACAACCTTGTTACTTGAAAAACACACCAAGGTTCTACCCAGGGAGCCTGGGTTTCCCCAAAGATGAACTTTTGCTAACTGGAAGTTTTCATAGAGAGTGGTCAATTTTAAGTTACCAGGATACAGGTCTCTGTTCAGGACTGTCAAGCACCCACACAGCACAAGACTCTGCTCATTGCTTATATTATCTGATGGTCCATTTCAAAAGATATATTTATAGTTTTAAATAAAAAAGACTTCTGCTTTTCAAGAATACAAGAATGGCACTTGCATGGTTAGAATGTCCCAAGATTTCATGACCTTGACAAGGAAAGTTAAAAGAATATTATTAGGATCAAAGATCGATTTCCCTTCTAAATAATAGAAAAGAACTGAAGAGACAGGAAGGCTGAAGGTATGATACATTCCCTCCTGGGTATACAGATTTCTTCCCTATCTGCTTAGTTGGCTCCCCCTCCTCCTACCTGTAAGCAGGCAAAATCAGGAAATCCAGGAAACCAGAGGAAGAAAACCGCTAAGCTATTACATAGCAGAGCATTATGCGTTCTTATTTCTGTTCAGCAGAAATGCTATCTCAGAATGTGGTAGCGTTTCACATGCCCTTTCCAGGGCATGTGACCTGAGATAACAATAAGACAAAGACTGAAAAGATTTTAATTTAACTCGGAATTCTCACATCATCCCCCAGCCTTGATGTCATAGCATCGTCGTCTTGCCTGACCTCAAGTCTCACACTCGCGGGATGCTGCTGACAGTTCAGCTCCTTGTGTTCTTCTGGAAGGATGCTGAGACACCACCTCCCCAAGTTGGTTTCACCAACTTTCTTAAGTCAGCACCACCCCCATACGTCTGTACCACCCACAAGTTGGTACCACCTCCGAAGTCAGTTTCGCTTTCACAAGCTGGAATCGACCACAAGTCGGTACCACCTCCACAAGTCTGTGCCGTCTCAGTTCCATCCCACACCCAACACCCAAGTCAGTATCATCTTGTGATGACTGTTCTTGGTTGTCAACTTGACTACTTCTGGAATTAACTAAAACCCAAGCAGCAGGGTACACCTGTGAGGGATTTTTTTTCTTAATTAGATTTAGAAAAGATTGAAATGGGAAGATCTACTTTCAATCCAGACCTTCTGAGCTGAGAAGCTCCACCTTTAATCTGGGCCACATCTTCTGCTGGCAGCCTATATATAAAGGGCACGGAAGAAAGAAGATTCTGATTTGGTCTGCCAGCTCTCACTCTTTCAGGCAAGTCCATTCCTTTGCTAGCATTAGAAGCTACTTCATCGGGACTCTGGCATATAGTGATGGCAAGCTGAAACATTCCAGCCTCATGGACTGAACTGAACAACCACTGGATTCTTGGACCTTCTGTTGGTAGACAGCCAGTGTTGGACTAGATGGACCACAGCCTGACAGTCTAATGAAATATATATTTCATTCTGTAAGTTCTGTTCCTCTAGAGAATCCTGACTGATACAAACCTTCACCAGTCAGTACATCTCCAGAAGTCAGTATCACCTTAGCCAGTTGGCACCACCTTTGTAAGTCAGGATCATCCATAAGTTGGTACCACCCTCACAAGGTGGTACAACATTCACAAACTGGTATCATCCACAAGTAGGCACCACCTCCAAAAGTTGGTACCACCTTCACAAGTCTGTACCACTTCAAGGTGGTATCATCCACAAGTCAGTATCATCTCTACACTTCCACAAATTAGCATCCCTTCCAAAGTTGGCACTACCTCCATAAGTCAGTACCACCTCCACCAGGTGGTACCATCTCTACCTGTTGGCACCACTTCTACAAGTTATTATCACTTCCACAAGTCCACACTACTTCCACAAGTTGGTACCATCTCTATAAATTGGTACCACCATCACAAGTCGGTAACACCCACAAAATACCACGTACACAAGTTGGCACCACGGCCATTGGGTGGTTTCACTTCCACAAGTCAGCCCTAACTCCACAAGCTGTCACTACCTCCACAAGTTGGTACCGCCTATACATCAGTATCATCTCCACAAGATGGTGTCTTCCTTGATACCTATTAACTATGCAGACTGTACAGGTGCCTTCGGGCCATTTCTCTGTCACATCAAGGAAGGGAATATTTCCTTTCCCCTGCTCTAGAGAATTCAGTGCAGTCCCTGGGTTATTCCCTCTTCTGCCAGATTCTCATTAGCAAAAAAAGAGGAAGAAAGATTTCCTTCCAGACTTCATCATCTGCCCTGGACAGACGGTAACTAAATAACTCACAGAGGGAAGAGGAAACACACACTTGGTTTTGCTCAATAAAATACTGAGCATAGAAACTGTTGTCTCAGAATATATGTGGGTGTTAACCACAGAGCCTTCAGCCTGTCATGAAAGTCATGGAGGGAAAGGCATTTTTCTGAGGAGAACAGAGACAGGTCTGAAGGGCCGAGGAATTCATGAGAAGTCAAGGAAACCTAAAGCAATAAATCCAAGCAAAATGAGTCCCTTCCTCTTTGATGACTAGTTTTATCTTAAATTGATCATCTATAAGCAAAACGCAAAACACAAAAGAGCTTTGTTTGAATACTATAGGGTCCTACCATTGCTTGGAAGAATCTCCATAGGAAAAAGTGTGAGCCACTTTCTCAGAAACTCTGGCTTGAGTTTGTTACCCAGCAAGCACACTGTGGATTTGCATGTTTCCCTTTATTATAAAAAGAATTGAACATTTTCCTCAGCTTCCATGAAATATGAAACCCAAACCAGTAACCAATGTTGTAATCCCAGCATCCTATTTATGGGGTTTAAGAGACTACTGTGTAGGCCTCTTATTTTGGATTTTTGAGGTGAGACAGAAGTCTCAGATCATTTTGGAAGAATCTAAGGCTATAAGTTCAACCTGAAGAATAGAGGTAAATTAGTGGTCCCCTTGTGGTTTTGTTGTGTGGAGAAGTTCAGTAATAATCACAAACTGGCATTCATCAATCCAGGTTGTGGAAAATTCCTTTACACTTTGTGAATATATGTCATTGTGATTGGTTTAATAATGAAGCTGACTGGCCAATAGCTGGACAGGGTAAGGTGAGGCAGGAGAGCCAGACTAGGAGAATTCTGGGAAGAAGAAGGGTGGAGTCAGAAGAGTCACTAGGAGACACAGAGGGAGAAAGACATGCTTGAGGACAGGTAAAGCCACAAGCCATGTAACAGCAAATAGACGAATAGGAATGGGTTAATTTACATTATTAAGAACTAGTTAGTAATATGCCTGAGCTATTGACTGAGCCTTTATAATTAATATTGAGTCTCTGTGTCACTTATTTGGGAACTGGCGGGTGAGAAAGAAAAGTCTACTTCCACCAGGCAAAGAACTCTTCTTGGCCTGGCTCTGCTTCTCATCTGTCAGGTTTCTCCAGAGAATCAGCAAATGTAGACAGAAGATGTATGTATAGATTGATAGACAGCCAGACAGTTAGACAGATGGTAAATGGATTGAATAAGCAGACAGACAGACAACTAGATGGTGGATAGATGGATAGATGATAGATGACGGGAGGATAGATAAGTTAATAGCTATTTAAATGATAGCTAGATAAATAAGTGCCTAGATAATAGATAGATAGATAGATAGATAGATAGATAGATAGATGATAGATAGTAGACAGTAGATAGATATATATAGTCTAGCTCTAAATTTGATGTTTGGCACCATATAAATTATTCATTGTGGTATATACTAATAATCTCAATATTTGGAGGGATAGAGGCAAGGGGATCGGGAAAATCATGGTCATTCTCAGCTAAATAATTTGAGGCCAGGATGGGCTATTATAGGAAACCTCTTTCCCTTCAAAAACAAAAACATGACCATGGGACAGATTCTCAAGTATCAGCTCTTTAATTGGAACTAACAACTATAGTGCACTTTTTATGCCTGCAAAAAATTAAAACCAGCAAAGATTGACAAAAGTGTTTGATGGTCACATGAGTAGGTGACTTATGCTTTCTGGGGAGACTGTGTCACTGAGCATGGACTTGGGATTGTTTGAAAGTATCCTGTTAGCAGGAAAAACTGGCTCCAAGAGAAGTTATAAAATTAAAGTCGGAAAGGCAAAATCATTTGTGCCACCAAGTTGTCTGTGGACCCAGGACGCTTCTCTGTCCTCAGTCAACAATAATGTTCACACCCAACCCTCTGCCTAGTCCTTGCCAGCCCAGTCCTAGGAGTAATGAGTATCAATGCTAGGCTTAGGGCAGCCTATCACTGTGAGAAAAAACTTCTCCAAACCCTGTATCCCCATGTCTGACTGAATGCAGTGAGAGTGACTTCTAATAACACAAAGGACCAGCCATTAATCCTTCCTAGGGGAAGGTCAAACAGAGGCTGACCAGTGACGCTCCACTGGCTTCATTCAAGTTCTCGATGGCTGTGACCCTAAAGCGCTCTCTCTCTCTCTCTCTCTCTCTCTCTCTCTCTCTCTCTCTCTCGGAAATCTAGTGTATGAGCCATGGGCTGGGGTGGTTCTAGAGACTGCAGTGGCAAAACACTTGTAGAAGTGTGACCCTTGATTTGGGGGGTGCCTTAGTCCTGGGCATGACAGAACAGGAGTCATCTACCAAAAAAGTGTGTGTTCCTTCATGGTTCTAGAAGTTAGCTAGTCATTCAAGACCAAGTGATCAGCCTGAAGAGACATCTCAGCCAATAAAGGGCCACTTTGTAAGCTTGAGGACCTGAATTTGGTCCCCAGAGCCCATGCCTTTAAAAAAAAAACAAAAAACAAAATACTAGATATGAACTGTACTTATAACCTCAGACCCAAGGAAATAGAGATCGTTGGCCTGCCAGCCTGATGTGGGGTTCCCCTCCGTATGCTGTGAATACCATTGGTTAATAAAGAAACCGTCTTGGGCCTGTACAGAGCAGAATAGAGCTAGACAGGGAAAACTAAATTGAATGCTGGGAGAAAGGAGGTGGAGTCAAGAAGAGCCATGCAACCCCGCCAGTTACAGATGCTGGAACTTTGCCCGGTAAGCCACAGCCTCGTGGTGATACTCAGATTACTAGAAATCAGTTAAATTAAGATATAAGAGTTAGCTAATAGGAAGTTAGAGCTAATGGGTCAAGCAGTGATTTAGATAATATAATTTCTGTGTGATTATTTCGGGTCTGGACTGTCTGGTGGCTTGGAAACAAACAAGTAGTCTCCCTACAATACCAGCCTAGCTTATTTGTGAGCTCCAGGCTAGTGTGAGACTGTGTCAAATGCAGAAGGTTATGGTACATAAGGAATGACACTTGAAATTGCCCTCTGGGGGCTAATTTCCAAAATATATAAAGAACTCAAGAAATTAGATATCAAAATACCAAACATTCAAATTAAAAAATGAGGTACAGATCTAAACAGAGAATTCACAACTGAAGAATCTCAAATGGCTGAAAGGCACTTAAGGAAATGTTCAACATCCTTATCTATCAGGGAAATGCCAATCAAAACAACTCTGAGATACTGTCTTACACCTGTCAGAATGGCTAAGATCAAAAACACCAATGATAGCTTATGCTGGAGAGGATGTGGAATAAGATGAACAGTCTTTCATTGCTGGTGGGAGTGCAAACTTGTACAACCACTCTGGAAATCAGTATGGCGGTTCCTCAGAAAACTGGGAATCAACCTACCTCAAGATCCAACATTATCACTATTGAGCACATACCCAAAGGATGTTCAGTAACACTACAAGAAAATTTGTTAGACTATGTTCGTAGCAACATTATTTGTAAAAGCCAGAACCTGGAAACAACCTAGATGCCCCTCAACTGAAGAATGGATAAAGAAAATGTGGTACATTACACAATGGAGTACTACTCAGCAGTAAAAAAACATGACATCTTGAAATTTGCATGCAAATGGATGAAGCTAGAAAAAAAAAAACCTTGAGTGAGGTAATCCAGACCCAGAAAGATGAACATTGTATGCACTCACTCATAAGTGGATACTAACTATAAAGCAAAGGATAAAGAGCCTATAGTCCACAACCCCAGAGAAGCTAAGTAACAAGGAGAACCCTAAGAGAAACATATATAGATTCTCCTAGGAAGGAGAAATAGACAGATCTCCTGAGCAAATTGGGAGTATGGGGGTGGGGGAGAAGGGAGGGCAGAAAGAGGGGAGAAGGGGAGACGGGGAGTAGGGAGGAGAACTTAAGGGAACAGAATAGTCAAGATAGGGGAAAGACAGAGACAGAGAACAAGGAAAGAGATATCTTGATTGAGGGAGTCATTATGGGGCTAGGAAGAAACCTGGCACTAGAGAAATTCCCAGGAATCTACAAGGAAAACCCCAGCTAAGACCTGAAGCATTAGTGGAGAAGGTGCCCAAACTGTCCTTGCCCTGTTGTCAGATTGATGATTATCTTAAATGTCACCATAGAACCTTCATCCAGCAGCTGATGGAAGCAGAGACAGAGACCCACAGCTGAGCTCCCAAAGTCCAGTCCAAGAGTGGAAGGAATGAGAATATGAGCAAAGAGGTCAAGACCATGATGGGGACACCCACTGAAACAGTTAATCTGAGCTAATAGAAGCTCACCAACTCCAGCTGGACAGGGAAGGAAACATTATAGGACCAAACTAGGCCCTCTGAATGTGGGTGACAGTTGTATGGCTGAGGCAGACTGTAGGGCCACTGGCAGTGGGACCAGGATTTATCCCTCCTGCTTGTACTGGTTTTGTGGAACCTATTCTCTTTGGAGGGATACCTTGCTCAACCTAGATATAGTAGGAAGAGCCTTGGTCCTTCTTCATAGCAATGTACCTTACACTCTCTGAGGAGTGGATGGGGGTGAGGTGGGAGGTGAGGTGGAGGGAATGGGAGGAGGGGAGGGAGTGGGAACTGGGATTGGTATGTAAAATTAAAAAAGGTAGTTTTTTTTAAAGAAAATAAATTACCCTCTGGTCTCCACATGTGCAGACACACACATGCACACTCAAACACCCCCACCCCAGTTCCCAGGTATAGCGACCATTGAGGTTCATCCTTGGCTAACAGTTGGCCAGTTTTTCCTCATGACCTCCTATGACCTTTTTTGTTTCCTCTGTGTTTATCTCTGGTGTTTCTTCCTTGTCTTATATGGGCAGCAGACCCACTGGCTTCAGTCTTTATCCTATGATATCATTTACTTTTTCTTTCTTTCTCTCTTTCTTTCATTTGAGATTTTATTTTTATTCTATGTGGGTGTTTGCCTGAAGGGGTGTCTGTATTCCATGTGTGTAGTGCAGTACCTGCAGAGGCCACAGGAAATTGTCAAACCCCTTGAACTGGTGTTACTGAAGGATTTGAGCCACTATGAGAGTGCTGGGAATTGAACCTGGGTCCTCTGCAAGAGCAGTGCTCTTAACCATTAAACCATCTCTCCAGCTGAATCTCATTCATTCTTAATTTTCTCCAAAGGCAATCACAAGGAACTAAAAAACTTCACCCTACATCAATGGTTCTCGACCTGTGGGTCACAACCGCTTTGGCAAACCTGTGTCTCCAAAAATATTTACTATAGGATTCATAAAAGCAGCAAAATTATAGTTATGAAGTAGCAACAAAAATGATTTGTGGTTGGGGGTCACCACAACGTGAGGAACTGTATTAAAGGGTCAGAGCATTAGGAAGGCTGAGAACCACTGCCCCTCGGAATTGTTTGGTTTTGTTTCCTGAATGTCCCAGGGTTCAAAGCCAGGGTCTTGCACAAGTTGGGTAAGTGTTCCACCACTAAGGTACATCCCTCATGCTCAACTGATCAGTGTTGGGGCACACAGTCCAGAATCTTCCAGAAAGTCAAGCGGGCCTCCCTTTTGTCTAGTCTTAACTATGACTTCATTTTCATTAGTTTTTTTTTTTTCTCTAAGAAACATTTACACTTGGTTTTCAAAAGTCACAGCGCGGGGACATCTGTTAGTTGAGTCCTTTGACAAAGAACTACAAAGTAAAGGAGGAAATACAAGAAAATCACCTTGCTGGTAAGAAGTAAGGGAGCATGTGCTATATTCTGCAAGGTGGAAGAGACGGTCAGACTCCTCTGAAAGGAAGAAAGGAGGCTCAGAGAGGTTCTCGCCACAGAAGCCAGCAACTTGGCAGGCAGGCTGTTGAGAGCAAGCCCTGTCTGCCTGATTTACACAGGTAGAGAGAGGATGGCGAGGAGGCTGCCGGCCTGCCCGGCCAAACGCCCGTGTGCGCATGAAATTAGAATGTCAACATTTGATTCATGCTGCCAAGCTGTGACTGTGAAACAAATTCTGTCAGTGGGTGGCAACGGCAATATTAGTCTAAGCAGATAACACTTACGTCTAAAGAGGGGCCCGGCCTCCCCACCTCACTCCTTTTCTTATTTTAATATCAGCGTTGTGAGACCAATGTGAGGGGAAATTTTGAGCCCAAGGAGTGCTTTTTATGTGGGTGCCTGGCCTTTTCGGCTAGGACTCCTGGCAGATGAAGGGAACACTTGCTTCTAAAACCTTTCTACAATCTAGCTGTCAGATAATAAGTATGTTGGATTCGACCAAATATCACCGGGGCTCTCAGAGTGGACATCTGCGTCATTTGTGGTATAAACTGAACTGCGGTGGACAGTCCACCTCCTAGCAAACACCCAGAAGAAGCCTGGGAACAGATTTTCTTTTCTTTTTTCGACACATTTCCTGGGACGCTCAAAGAGCAATCTCGCCAGATTCAGGTCCGCACCCTTATAGACAATGAAGCCACAAACTGGTGTTTTCTACTTAATTGATTTAAACTTGTGCAGATTTCCCAGCAACTTCCAGTCCACGGGGTGGAGGGGAGAGGGGGTTGGAAAGTCATAGGGGAAGCTCCTAAAGGAGCAGCATCTGTTCCTGTGTAATCTATCTTTAAAATTCTCTCGGCAAGTCTCCTTAAACGTCACCCCCAAGCAAATAATTTTTTCCATGAAATGAAGCATAAATTTATCTCTATTTGAGACTCAACTTACTGTTTAAGACAAACAAGCAACACAGTAAAACATCAGTGTGAAGTTTTATCCCATCACAAGCATCCACGTAGTTAACAGTGACAAAATCCAGTTGACTGTGGTGACATTCACTCAGAAGTTGAACCAGCTAGGACAGCTGGCCATAGTACTCACTCAGCACAGTCAGAGGTGTTTCCGGGGAAGGGGCACCTGGGGAGACATGTGTGTTGCTCAGAAGCCCATCCATTCTTGAAATGATGGCTCGTTATGACGGCAGTCTTGCACGTCTTTGTGGCTGGACACGAACACCCCACCAGAGCGGCTGCCCAGCAGATCCCCACCCTGTCATCCTGCAACAGCCCTCGTCTTTGAACTCACGGATCTGCATCCAAAACCCTGGCATGCCTTTTTCTGGCTACTATGCATCCAAGAGAGACCCAAAGACATTTTATCAAAGCAGAAACAAGAATAGAATCTGGTCTGTTAAACTCAATTTCTTATTTAACGGCAAGGGCTGAGGGGAGATAAATTGATTAAAGCAAAGAATCTTTCAATCCCCATACTTCTTATTCCAGCCCCTTTAGACCAGGCAGAGCAATGCTGTGGCGACATCAGGGAACAATCTGGAAGTGGATGAAGGGAGTGCTCAATTTTTCAGACACTTGTTAGGGGCTAAATAGTTTTCTCAAAACACAAGGCTGGAGGGCAGATACCAAGTGTCCATCTTGTCTCCCAACTTGGGAAAGCAGACACCAAATCAACTTATGTAAAGTAATCTTTGCCTACATGGAAAATCCCTCCGCTGAAATGGCCTTATTGTCTGAGAGGTTTGTGAAGTAGCTGCCTCCGTGGAAGGTCACCAGGACGAATCATTGTAAGAAGGAGCTCTGGGGTAAAAACCCATTTGACCCACCAGCCCTGCCTGCCTATTGCTTCAGCCGTGCCCACTGATGCAGAAAGGAGTTTGCCGGCCTCTCAGGAAAGGCTTTCCACTTGGCGATTTCATTCATTCATTCTGCGAACATCTCTTGGCTAGCCTTATATCCTATTAGTTCAGGTGATGTCATCCATTTTGGAAGGTCTCACTTCACCAAGGCCGTCCTGTGGATCCTGCCATTTATTTAAAAAAACTATGCATGAATGTCAGGGAACTGTTTCTGCTTGCCTGTGACTCCTCCCTCCTCTGGTAACCGTAGAGGAAAGTTGGCCTCAGCGTCTGCAGTTAACTGTCAAATGAATTTAATGCTTTTGCAAGAGACTGAAGGACAAAACCACTCTCTCTGCACCATATCGGGGGAAGCAAATTGAGGTTCTCCACCATGGCAGGGGGTGTGTACCCCTCCCGCCACAGAAGTAGAAAAATCAGGGTCAGAGAATGGAACGGACAATATTTTGATGTAAAAAGATGATCAACATGGAGAGAAATGACCGTCTGCTCACCCGGGGGAAGGAGGTTAACACTTCCACCTCTTAAAGACAATGGTGTGTAATGAATGTATATAGGGCCTTTCAGGCTGGTTGCTAAGTGACACATAGTGTCAACAGAAAAATGCCGGATGTACAGAGGACAGCTTCAGGCCCAAGAAGAGATCAACAACCTCTGATGATATTTTAAACTTAATTCAGTTCCCAATGAAGATTGTGACAGGCTCCGTGGATGGGGCAGAAAAGATGTTTACACTTCCAGGATTGGACTTTGCAAAGTTGCTGCACTGTGTGCGCCTGCCTGAGAGTGTTTAATCTGGTCACAAGTGAATTGGGGGCCCAAACAGTAGTTGGCTCAAATAGGAAAAGGCAACTCAGCAGGGGCGTCGTGAATATTCATTTCTTGCCAGGCCCAGCAGTCCTCTAATCTGGGCCTCAGTATCGGAGCTGATCGTTTGTCTCAGATGGTGTGCACGTTCCCTCTCGTCGCCACCCCCCCCCCCATCTCTAAAATCTATTTTAGGAACGGCCCTCCCAAAGCCATTTGCAACAGCTTCTTCAGAAAATTCTAAAGAATGGGAAGGAACTTGAATAGGGTCACCTCACCCCATACAGCCATGAAAATCTGTTTTGTGGGGCATTCTTGAACCCAGCCCAGGCGCTCTGCAGACTTTTTTGTATGTATGTTACCCATTCCTTCCTTTCCCTCCTCCCTCCCCCAATGGATTTTTATATTCAAATGCCAAAGGTTTTCAAGTGCACTAAAGCCCCACTGATGTATTGGTTTAGATGGTGTCGTGATATTTCGCTCATCAACAGATGTTGACAGATGCTGTCTTTGTATCAGGAAAGGCAGTTATCACAAAGAACCTGTTTTCCATTGTTGAAGACTAAAATCCATTTTTGGGAAAACAAACAAAACAAACCAAGCCACATTCCCTAAAGTCCAACAAACATTAACCTCAGACAGATGATGCCTCAAAGCCACTTCCCAAAGGGCTGCCGTACAAAGCTGTGGCCAATTTTCTTAAGCAGACAGTGGTTGATCCTCTGGGTTGCTGGGGACGTGCTACACTTGGTTGCTCAACTCCAGCTGCTGTGTGGACAGGAGTTGAGTAAGGACGCAGTTTGCTCAGTGCAGGAAGCTCCATTCCCTAACCTCGCACAAGCCCTTCAACAGTAGAGTGCAGGTTTGTTCTTTTTTTTTGTCTTCAAGGGTTCGTTTTGTTTATTAAACAGATAAGTGGCCAACAGCACTTAATGACTCCTAAAGTGTGTGGGTGTGAGTCAGGGGAGGTGGGGGTTGGATTAAACTAGGCTGGGAGGAGGGTGGGGAGGGGACTGGCTTCTTGACATTTTTCTTCCTGTCTCACTCCAAGAAGCTAATTTTATAGGGTTGTTCATGATATATTTAAGCTACAGGTAGGGAGGGGAGATTATACAAAAGCCTTCCTGGGCCTAGTTTCCTTGACTCTGAGGGTGGTTTCCATACAGAGTCATTGAAGCAGCCACACTCCAAAGCAAGTCAGTACAACAATGACAGTCCCCCCCCCCCCCAGCCCCCAGCAGCACCACACCCCTCCAGGGATAGATTGCCCTCCCAGCAGAGGATGGGAAGGAATGTCTGTGCAAACGTTTCCTTTTGGTTTTAGAGGATGGAAGATCTGGATGGTGTGGCTCACACCTTTAATCTCAGCACTCAGCAGGCAGAAGCAGGCAGATTTCTCATGAGTTAGAGGCCAACCTGGTCTACACAGTAAATTACAGGCCAGCCTACTGTACACAGTGAGAACTTGTCTCAAAGACAAACAAACAAATGGCAACAAACAAAATAAAAGATGGAAAAATAGGTTTCTAATCCTGCATCCTTGTGATTGGGTTATATGGAGACCTCAGTTATTCCTAAACTATTATCATTTGGATCAACGATGAGGCCTAGATCTGAGGGAGCCTCTTTGCCACCTTTAACAACTGGAAGACTTAGTGAAGCTAAAGCAATTTCCTTTCCTTTCCTTCCTTTCCTCTATTTTTCGGAGACAGGGTTTCTCTGTGTAGCTCTCCTGGAACTCACTCTGTAGACCAGGATAACCTTGAACTTACAGAGATCTGCCTGCCTCTGCCTCCTGAGTGCTGAGACTAAAGGTGTGTGCCACCACTGCCCGGCTGGAATTTCATTTCTGTCAGGCCTTAGTGCCACACAATGTTTATTGAAGAGAAAGTGTAAGATGGAATGGGCCATGGGGGAGCCAGCAATGCTCAGTGTAGACCTTCTATTGTGGATGCTTTGGGGTCACCTGACACTTACAGCAAACCCTCATCCATGTTCTGTAAATAAGCCCAATAAACTCATTGATTCCCCAAGGTTAAGTTGGCATGAATCAAACTGTGGCCTGTGGCCTTATAGGGCGGAAGTACACATTGTTTAGAACTCCTTAGGGAAGGCAGTCTTACAGCAGGTGCTATCCAGTATGCCAGTTTCCTTTAATTGGGCGGTTTCAGTAGGTGAAACACCAAAACCTTCTGGGGAATAGCAGATCCCAAAATAAAATGGCCCTGGACATCACTAGGGTGATAGCTCAGTGAATAGCAAGCCCAAGGACCAGAGTCTGAATCCCCAGCACCGATGTTAAAAAAAAAAAAGCCTGATGTGTTAAAACAAGTCGTTGATCCCAGTCAGTGCTCCAATAGCAAGACAGTGATGGAGACAGGAAGATCCCCAGAAGATTACCGGGCAGCCAGCATGGAGCACACAGCCATGAACAAGAACCCCTGCCTCAAACAAGATGGAAGGCAAAGACTGACACCTAAGAGGATGTCCTCTGCCTTCTACATGCATGCTATGGCATGTGTGCACCTGTGAACACACACACACACACATACACACACACACACGAATCACAGGGGTCTGCTCCCAATCTTTTCAAGGTGTCAATTATAAAGGTTCATAGTCTGCATAGGAATGTAGATCATTTCTGAGGCAGGCACTGTGTCATTTGCTTCTCAAGTGCAAGCATTTGTCACAGGTTGTCATACTGAGTGGCCTTGCCTACTAAGAAAGCCAGATGAAGGACAGTGAGCGTCTTGCAGAATTCCCTGGAGCTTTGGAATAGCACTGACCAGGTAAATCTTTGATTCTTCTTCTCAATCAGCTTACCAAATCCAACTTCATAGCCACTGAGCCCAAACTGTGCAAAGGCATTTGACAAGCAAAGAGAGAACATGACCAAAGAGGTTACTGTAACGTGGCAAAGAAAGAACGGCCCCAGGAGAAATGCCAAAAGCACCAGAGACTTTGGAAGAGGATGGACAGGAAGTAGAGATCTGGTGGGACTTCCTGAAGGAGGCAGCAGCTGACATTTAAGGACTTCAACAAGGAAATGCTGGAGGTGTGGGGAGGGAAAACTAATTCTGCTGAAGTGAGGGATGTCAGTCACTCTTGGTTGTCTGTCTTGGAGCTGAAGTTTTGCTAACCGCAAAGGACAGTAAAGAGGAAAAGGGAAGGCATTTACTGCCAACTTCCCAAATTGCACAGGCCATGGCGTTGGGGGGCAGGGAAGCTCTGAGGTCATCTGTGCAAAAGTGGTCAATTTACAGTTATGGCTATACTTGAGTCAATTAAAATGTTTTATTAGCAGGGATTTGAATCTCTTACCTTCATTAACATTTAACAGTAAATGGGAGAAAAAAGGTAAATAAAATATTATCTGGCTTTTTAAAGGTCATTTCAGCCCCAGCACTATAAAATGTTGAGCTGTCAAAGGGCGTGCTGGCCCTTTGTGTGGGTTCGGTGGGCAGAGACACCATGCCTGTTCAGTCCGCAGCCCATCGTCCGGCACTGGCAGCTAGAGACCCCTCTTCGCTGGTGAGGTGTTCAGAGGTGAATTAATTGCACTTGGGGCAGAGAGATTGGGAAGAAGGTGAGCTGACGCAGGAGAACTCATTTCTTGCTTTAGATCTCAGATTATAAATCATTTGGGGTCTGCAGTCCTTAGTAATTGCTCCCACGGTCAACACGTGCTTTTTTTTTTTATTTTTAAAAAAAACAACCTTGGGCTAGTTGCCCAGGTTGATTAAATGACATACCTAACTATTCCCCTAAAGGAAAGGCACTTAAAGGAAGCCCTGTGCCTAGACTTAGACAGGTTTTGTGGGGAATGGGGGAAGCCACAGGCTCAATCAGGGAGACAAGGCCACATACCATGGATACTCTACATCAAGGCCTGCGGACTGGAAGCCAAATGTAGAAACGGGGTAACTTGGCAAGGACAGAGACATTCAGCTTGAAGAGAAAACCTCTTTGCTCTTTTGGTTTTCTTAAGTGGAAAGCCAGAAGTGATTTCAAAGTTGTTCCTCATCCCCCTCTGACTCCTTTAGAGTCACAACTTAAAGGGAAAACTAGCATGCTCCACCCTAGAGAGGCAACAGTCCCCCACCTAAAAGGCAAAGCCTTTTCTGGAAACTTCTATCATAATGAGTGACCTAAGAAGATTTGCTCTCTCATGATGGAGTTGCTAAGGACTTGGAGGTTTGACTGACACTGCCCTCCTTGGCCCAGGCCAAAGAGTGGACAGGGAAAAAGGGCTGTGTTAGAAATGGGTCTACAAAGCCCAGAGTGAACCCCCAGCTCTCCTGTGTGCAACAATCCAAAGCTTGGCCTTCCTGAGTTGAGTCAGGGTTTGGCTAAATCCCCTTCCTTGGATTCACTATATATATTTCACTATAGGAGGGTTGACTTTCCTGCATCTGGAAACAGGGAAAGTGAATTCTCAGCAAAATAAATACCTCCTAATTTTAAATAAATATTACTAATCACTGAGAGTTTGTTCTGAGCACAATGCTGCTATATAAACACAAAGAGCAAAATTAGAAGGAAAAAGAGACTATTTACACACACAAATATAAATCCCAAATCTGATATTCATGAGCTAAAAGCATCTTGTGTGGTTCTAAATGTCAGAGGCGGCAGCTCACCATCCCATGAACGCTGCCTCAATTAGCATGGAGGAGACAGCCTTGTCTTCACCCAAACCTGAAGGTAAATACCACAGGCTCCCGTGCAGCATGATGAAGACCTTTTCCTGTTCATTTAACAACTTTATTCTTGTCTAGCAAAGAAACGATTTCCCCGGAGCTAGAGAATCAAAGCTATAAACCATTATTCTGTAATCTGGTTCCATTTCTGAGGCAGGATCTCACTAGTCCAAGCTAGCCTCAAACTCTCCATGTACCAGAGGATAGCCCTGAACTTCAGATCGCTCTGCTCTGCCTCCACTTCCTGAGTGCTTGTTTTCCAGGCAGGCATCGTCTCACCTGATGTATGCTGTGCTGGGGATTGAATCCAGAACTTTCTGAATGTTAGCTAGTCAAGCACTTGCCCATCAAGTCACATCCCTAATCCTAGATCTGAGTTCTGATTTGTGCATGTGTGTGCTTATTCGTGGTGTGCTTGCCTGTGTGTGCTGTGTGTCAGTGTTTTATGAGTGTGAGTGCACGCGTGCGCATGGAGTTCAGATGTTGATGTCCCATGTCTTTCTTAATCACTTTCCTCTTTATTTTAGCGTGGTGGGGGTCTCTCCCTGAACCTGGAGCTTGATGATCTAGTTAGCATAGCCAGCTGGCTTGCTCTGGGGAATAGCTGTCTCTGGTTCCTGAGTGCCAAGATTGCAAGTGGCTGCCATGACCTCCCAGCGTTTATGTGGGTGCTGGGGGCCCAAACTCCAGTTCTCATGCCTGTACAGCAATTGCTTTGCTCTTTGAGTCATCTCCCCATAACTGAGATCTTAAGGCATAGATCTATGCACTATCTAGTTTCCAAAGATGGTGTTCTATTGGGCTTCTGCTAGCCATTGAAATGGACAGCCTTTAGAAAGATTCATTGAACACATAGCAAAAGTCAGGCACTATATTTTTGCTTTAGTGATAGATGATAGATACAGAGAAGATAGACAGACAGGTAGACAGATTGATGATGGATATATATATATATGCATATATACATATATATCATATACATATATACTAGATGAATGTACATATGATAGATAGATAGACATATATAATAGATAAATGTATATGCAATAGATAGAAAGATACATAGTCATGGATGATAGATGAATGGAGATAGAGAAAAAGATATATAAATAGATGATGGATGAGTGGGTAGATAGATGATTGATAGATAATTGATGATAGGTGATAGAAAGGTATAAAGAGAGCTAATATGGGTGATGGATAAATAGATTTTAATGCTGTGCAAGCATATTGTTAACTAGCTTTGAAAGGCTCATGGCTGTCCCTGGACCTCTGTCTAACTCTTGGGGAAAATGGAACAAGTAGCTAGCTACAGTTCATCCCTATCTTTTGCTGCCTTCCAGGTTAAGATCTATCTCCAGTTTTTAAAATCGGTAGGAAGCTTCGAGTCTCTTCATGGATGCTCTCATTCAACCAACAAAATGGATTCCTTGGCTGAGTATAGCTCAGAGTGCCCAACAACACCTCATGTCATTAAGCTACAGAAGATCCAGTATCCGCACAAGAAAACTGAGGCGAGGAGTGGGATAGATAAGTCGCCCAAGGGCTTACACTTAGTGATGGATTTGTGTGTCTCCAACCTCATCCGCTGTCACCAAGATCTTCCCACATCTCTGTCTCACCTAGGTATCAGTTCCTGCTCCTGCAATGAATGGATGGCCACAGGAAGTACCTTTTAAAGCTTCAGATGATCCGACAGGTGGGTGAGGTCTCAGGAGAGCTGAGTCAAAAGACGACTCATTGAGAGAGTTTCTGATCACTCTGCCCGTGTTTTCAGGTGGAAATGGCAGACCCAAGTAGACTACAACTCCCATGTGACTCATCTGCCAGAGATGAAAACACGTCTGAGTGCATGGAAACCTCACAGAGTTGATGTTGAGGAGAAGGAATGATGAAAATCACGGCCATTTACCAGAACAAAGCCACATGGACAAGGTCGCGGACACACGCGCACACACACGCGCGTGCACACACACCCACACAAGCACACTGAACTATATTGAAGTGTTCCCAGGTCTCAAGTGCTAGTTGCTGGGTTGCCAGCCTGTGGCATGATTGAGAAATGGTGGCACTTTCAGAAGGTAGAGCCTAGTGGAGCGACATCCAGTCATCAAGAGGGGATGAGCCCTAGAACAGGATATTGGAATCCTAGCCCTTTCTGCTCTCCTTACTTTTTGTACACCATGACGTGAGCAATCTCCTTGGCCTTTCCACAGGCCCAGGGGCAGTGGGAGCAAAAAAAAAGAAATGGAAAACTGAAACCAGGGAGCAAAATATAACTCTTTGCTCCTTATAAGTTGTTTAGCTCATGAACTTTGTCACCGTGCTAGGAAACTGAATGACACGCCTAGAGTATCTATCACACAGATTGAGATGGCTCTCTGCATAGGCTCACAAGGAACCAAGACTGAAGAATAAAGGGATAAATAAGGTAAGAAATGTGGTTAACTTAACCCTTTCCTTCTGAGTGCATACATTCTCATCGAGTGCGCGTGCAGAGGCAAGAGGCTGACACCACACCTCTTCCATCTTTCTCTGCTGTCTTTTTAGAGACAGGGCCTCTCTTACACCTGAAGTCACCATTTCTGCTAGAGTGGTAGGCTATCAAGGCCTCTGCTATGTGCCTCCCTCCGCCTCCTGTGACAGGGTTACAGCCATGGGCTGCTATTCACATGAGATCTTGGGATCCAAATTCAGGTCCTCGTGTTTGCACAGCAAGCACTTCACCCAGAGTCATAGCCCCAGTCCTGGGCGGAGACTTCTTAAAATGACAGCTCACAGTGTTTAAATGCCAGTTTAAAAGTCAGTGTTCTATGAAGAGATTACTCATATGATGAAACCCCTGACCCTGAGAAGCTCTGCCGTGGGTCCAGGGATTGGCAAGCGCGTGAAGATGAGGACTCTTTTTACTAACAGGGGAGGCAGTTTAGCAATTCCATCATTAGGCATCTTGCTATTTGTTAATCA
Source organism: Microtus oregoni (assembly GCF_018167655.1). NCBI lineage: Eukaryota > Metazoa > Chordata > Mammalia > Rodentia > Cricetidae > Microtus > Microtus oregoni. The sequence goes on from NW_024543091.1 coordinate 17,359,328, forward strand.
CACGGAGCCCAGCCTGGCTCCAGCACTCTCTGACAGGACAGGGTTACTCACTGGCATGAAGAATGGCACTGTGTGTGGTAACCATCAGCAGGCATGGTAACGGGGCTGAAGCTGCGTGTCAAGGATGACCGCCCCAGTCAGGCTGCATGTAATTAAGAGATTTGCATGGAGCAGAGACAGGCCTGCATCATCACAGACTCCTCAGAGGCGCTCCTTCTGAGCGAAAATCTCAAGATGTTCCTTCTTGCCTTGGGGTTTTAAAACAGTGTGCAGATATCATATAACCTGGCAAAATAAAAATGAATAGCCTACCCTGTGGCTGTGTTTCGAGTGCAAAGGTTTTCAGTGACTGTGAACCAAACATGCATGTACACACACACACACACACATGCACAGGCACGGAGACAGAACAAATACACCACTAAACAAAAATGTGAATTTGGGGGCAAATGAGGCATGAAACACATTGGCCAATAAACAACACAAAAGAAGGTCATACTAAATGTTTTATCTAACCAGACTGGGAGGCATTGGAGCCAAGTACAGTCACCAATAAAACACACTCAAATAAATTGCATTTCCTAACAAATACAAAGGATTAGTGTTCATTTATTTTGCTGTAACTCAGATATAAAGACGCTTAGGATCTTAGCATCCTGTATTGATGAGATGAGAATCCCCGAAGGCTTAAAGTATCTAAAAGCACAGCGCTGACCTGTCACGAGAAACTAAACTATGCCTAAAGCACCTGTCATCACAGCTCTTCAGGGATTGAGGGTGGCTCGCCCAGAAAGTCCTTCATCTGATGAAGCACTTGTGAGCACACAGAGCCCTTTTGCAACGATTCCGCAAAATGGAGAAGGTGGTTACTGTTTTCCCCATTGTCTAGATGAGGAAACACACTTGGGAGGTTCAGGAGCTTTTCTCGGGCTCTTGTGGTCAAGGAGGAGTAAGGCTCAACTAGGAAGCATCTGCCTCCTGACCTACTTTTGTCCTGATAGGCAGTCAGTCCTGTGAGGGCCACTCTAAAAATCGAACCATTTGGCTCTAGTCTGTAAAGAGTGTGTGGGTGAATGTGTGTACGTGTGAGTAAGAGTACACTCACCCTTGTGTGCACGTGCACACAGAGCCAGGGAACAACTTTTGTGTTGTTCTTCTGGCATTGCCCACTTTGGTTTTCTGAAAAGAGGTCTCTCATTGGCCAGGAACTTGCCAATTTAGCTAGAGTGGCTGGCCAGAGAGCCCCACTAAACTGGTCTGTCTCTGCCTCCACAGCACTGAGATCACAAACATGTCCAAATTTTTTTTTTTTTTTGAAATGTGGGTTTTGGGTTCAGGGAATTGAACTTGTGACTTTACTCACTGAGCCACATTTCCAGCCCTGCCTCTATCTTTTAAGACAAAACCTGACCTTAGGAGACCATTTTCATCAATATACCTCATTTCAATCACCTTTTTCTCAAAGCAAACAGAATAGTGTTCTAGGACTTATAGCTAGACAGTCTCACCTCCAAATCCTGCCTCTGTGGGGCCTTTCTGAACTTCATTTTTTTCCCCACAATACCGTATCTTGTAAGATACATATACACTGTGTGAAGATAGATTGTTGTGATTGGTTTAATAAAGAAGTCAAAGGCCAATAGCTAGGCAGGAGGTATAGGTGGGATTTCAGGGTTGAAAGAGGAAGTAGGAGGAAATAATCTAGGCTCACAGGAGATGCCAGGAGGCACAGAGATGAAACAGGATTTTGTAGATGGAAAAGAGGTAATGCCATGTGATAGAATGTAGATTAATATATATGTGGGTTAATTTAAAACATAAGAGCTAGTAGGACAAGCCTAAGCTATAGGCTGAGCTTTCACAATTAATAAGAAGTCTCCATGTTGTTATTTGGGAGCTGATGAGACAGAAAAACAGACTCATTACACATGAAGTCCAATATCTAGGCATGTATTTCTTTATGGGGCCTGGGAAATCTTAAAAAAACAAAAGAAAACAAAACTAGACATGGCTTCCCTATTGTACAGTGAGCACTTGAGCAGCCAGTGTGCTATGTAGAAATAGTGCAGGGTCAGCAAATTCCCAGAGCTGGGGCAGGTAAATGCTCCCAGTCAGTGCTGCTGGTATAAGATTCTGCTCTCACCAACCCAAGCAGGATGGAACTAACCACCAGCCCAGAGTCACACATAAGGTTTAAGGCTTGGTTCATGTGGTCAGAGAAGGCTTCAGGCACACAGTAAAGTGGTTCAGCTTGAGAAAACCTCCAACCAGTTAGAGTAAAAATATAGGTATAGACAGTCATAGAAAAAATGCATCGTTTAAAAATAATAAAGTCTTTAAAGAAAGAGTAAAGTAACATTAAAAAACTACAAACAAACCATGAAAGGATGGAAAATACACAGGATGTCTGAATCCTGTGTGGTACTTTGGATCCTGTGTAGTACTTTGTAGACTTTGAATTTTTAAAATGCTAATGTACAAAAAAATAGCTGCTCAGAAATACTAGATTATGGAAACTGCCAAATTAAACCAACCTACATATTTTTTTAAAATGTTTCAACTTTAAAATGTAAGTCAGAAAATATGTTGCATTGGGGAAGAAGTTATGCCTTTGTTTCCACAGGAAACAAAAAGTTAATGGTTCTCTTCAGAATTAATGAAGATCAGATTTTATTGGGGGAGACTTTCTGAAAATCTTGGCTACAGGCACAAAGAAAAACTATGAGACAGGTGACATGTTGATCTCTTGACATGGGAACAGCTCTGAGATTGGATGAGACATGATAGATCTTGTTGGTTACAGAGTTCTCATGACTTGTTATTACATGTCATCCTTTCATATGGCATGGATAGAGGTTTGGTTCTACAGTACAAACAAACTTAGAAAGTTGACAGATGGGTTTTACTTGCTTAAATATGAAGCAAAAAATCATCTTTTACTGGGTTGTGTACAATGCACAGTCCATACTTATGTTAATGCAGATATTTATGTTATCTTTGAGAACTTGTGATGTGGGATTCCCCTCTGTATGCTGTGAATAAATTTTGTTACCATTGGTTAATAAAGAAGCTGCTTTGGGCCTATGGCAGGACAGAATAGAGCAAACTGGGAATTCCAAGCAAAGATAGAAGAGAAAAAAGCCTAAGTCAGGGAGACACCATTTAGCTGCCAAAGAAGACAGATGCCCCAGAACCTTACAGGTAAACCATGAGCCTCATGGTAAAATATAAAATAATAGAAATGGGTTAATTTAAGATGCAAGAGCTAGCCAATAAAAAGTCAGAGCTAATAGCCTGAACAGTTTTAATTAACACAGTTTCTGTGTTATTATTCAGATCTGGGCAGCTGGGAAATGAGCAATCTCCACCTACAAGCTTATGTATTTTCAGAGCAAGGGGACCAGACACTGATTAAAATGGGTGGCCCAGGTGATCCAGCTTTTCAGAGTGTCTGCGTTGCAATTGAGTTCTACATTCAGAACAACTTCAAGGCTATTACTGTCCACCCTCACAGACTATTCTGGCCAGGACTTCAGATAAGGCTTGTACTTTCCCATTACACAGAGACTGGTCAACAAATGTTATAGCTAGTTTTCTTAGGACTTGACCATTATCTCAATTTTCTCAGGGTCTCCTGGGGATGCTGTTGTTCCCAGACAACAGGAATCAGTCTAGAAAACACAACACCCACATTCCCAAGAGGTGGGGGTGAGTGGTTTTTGATCATTTTGTGGGTTATGGATATTTGTCATCATTTAGTGGAGTTATGGGAATATAGGATAAAAAGACAACTATTCATCTCAAATATTTTACATTGGTATGAATTTCTGTATATTGATACAAATTTAAGGTTCTTTTTGTTATATCATATATGTTTCTACTCTTGTTTAAGGTATTGTACCTATTATATATCTCATTTAAAAATGTAGTATAACATTCTAGTCCCTTGAAAGTTATTATTATAAACTGTTTAGGATAATTAAGAAATGCAAGTTACTAGTTAGTCATTTATAATAATCAAACTTGTAGTCATGTTATGTATGTGTTCAAGGTTAAACAGATATATTTTAGATAGGTGATCTTCAAACACTTCAGAGACCTACAGAATATGGCATTTAAGGTGTTTAACAACTTAAGGGTTTTCATGACAGTGAGACATGTCTGCTCTTGGCAGCACCAATTTACTTCCAAAAAGGATGATGGACATTAGAGAACCTCCATATGGAGTTTGCTTTCAATGTGACAAAGCTAGCCATTTGGGCGAGAAACTGCCCTTGCCTCAACCACTGACCTTATGCTGTCAAAACTGGACAAGCAGGACACCAAAGAAAGCAACTGCTAAACTGTGCCAAGACAAGGTAGGATAGCCCTTCAAAATTCCTGTTGCACAGAAAAGTTAGTCAAATATTCTAGGTCTATAGACTGAAGATGGATGCCCCAATGTTACAGAGAAAACTTGGGTGACTGTTCAGGGAGCCAGATGTCTCTGTCATTTCTATAGTTTTGGAAGTTGCTTGCTCTGCACTTCCTGTTTACTCAGATAATATTATATCCTTCTCAGGTCTCTGACAGAGTTGAAGATAAGGTAGTTATAATTACAGTTTTTCTTGTTATCAAATTCAGAAAAGAAACTGACATAAGAGGTAAAAAGTGTATAAGGTTGAGAGACATAAAAGCTTAAACTGTTTGTTTAAGAAAATGTTTTGAGGTCTTAAAAGATAGTTTCAGGATGGTAACATGAGTTATGACAGAAAATGGTTTAGATATAAAACTTATCAAGATAAGACAGATAATAGAGCATTTTCTCTGAATATGCTAAATATAAAAGGACTGGACATTGTAAATGTAATTCTTACCTGATAATTATTCTTATTATATATAGTTTTACTATGTTAGCATTAAAGCCTTTTCTTTTTATTTAGACAAAAGGGAAAATGTTGTGGGCTATTTGTATCTCATGTGAAGCTATATTGCTGTGATTGGTTTTAAAAAGAGCTGAATGACAAACAGCGAGGCAGGAGGAATAGGCAGAACTTCCAGGCACACGGACAAAGTAGGAGGAGATAATCTAGGTACACAGGAGATGCCAGGGGACACAGAGAGGAATCAGAAGGTACAATATGGAAGAGAGCAATGCCAAGTAATAGAATATAGGTTAATATACATGGGTTAATTTAAATTCTAAGAGCTAGTGGGACAAGCCTAAACTATAGGCTGAGCTTTCATAATTAGTAAGAAGTATCATTATTTGCTAGTTGTCTGGCAGGACAGAAAAAGACTCATTACATTATCTGTGTTCCAAAGTCCTGGGCTTTGGCTGCCAGTAAGCACCTTACGTTTTTGCTTCTACTGTCTACAAAGGTTATTTGGGGGAGATGTATCTTCAGGGATGTTCAGAAGTCATGTGCAGGGCAACCTGGATCTCCCACTGGAATTCCCAGGAGAAAGATCCAGGCATGAGAATATTTCTGGGCACAGAGCATATCAGACTCGAAAGAACAAGCGAGACACTAACTGTCTCGGAGAGTCATCCTTCCTGTGTCTAATCCATAACACACCAAGAGCACTGTGCACACACACACACACACACACACACACACACACACACACATTCAAGATTGGCAGACCAGTCTGTGCAAAGTGAAAAGGTTTTCAGCCCCTGCAGCTTCTGAGAAATACCCAAGCCTCATGAGGCTGAGGTCACCGGAGTTCCTTGGGGGACCCTCTGTCCACACTAATTAGAGAGAGGAATACTGTTTCAAAGCATTCCCTACATCTGTCTTGCAACTCTACATTGCTCCAGGAATTGGGGTGCTTGGAGGCCCAGGCCCAGCTCTCCTAGCCTGCCAAGCCCTTCAAAGGTGGAGAATAACAGGAGCAGGGCAAACAGGTGGCGGTGGGAAATGTGCCTGGACGATCTCGAGTATTCCTTTCTTCACCTACACCCTCATTATCCTCATTACTTTTCAAGCCAAGGCAGGCTAGTGATGCCAGCTTCCACACCTTCAAAAGGAAATATTCACTACACAGGGAGTCTGCTGCTACTGAGCCCTCCTGTGGACTTGCTAGGTCCCCACAGGGACACATCATGTCAAAAGAGGGTTCCTCGTTAGATTTCTCTCACTGACATGCTGAGGCCCAAGGGAGGATAAGAGACATGAAGGGCCACTCACAGGTGTTGGGACTCATGAAGTGAAACTGGAAAATTCAAACTTAACCTCCGAGGGTAAAAATGGTACAGACAGGACCCGTTTGCTCTGAACCTGGGAGAGACATATGCTTTATGATGATGGATGACTTTAAGACTCCCTCAGGAATTCAGTATTGACCCTATTAGTTACTATCCAGTCTTCTTCAAAGCACTCCTGCTTCCCTCTCTCCGCTGCTGGGAGAGAAGCTCCTGTGTATGAACATTTGGTCTCTAGCTGGTGATGCTGCTTTGGGAAGTTGTGAAACCTTCAGGAGGTGGGAATTTCCAGGAGGAAGGTGGGTACTGACAGGGTGGTCCCTGAGGCTGCTAGCCCAGTCTCCATTTCTCTCTTAAATCTCTCTTCTTCCTGGTTATGCCTACGATATGTGCAGCCACAAGATCAACACACTCCAGCCGTCCCAATGGGACAGAGCCCTGAAACATAAGCTAAGAGAAACCCCTCTCCTCCCTCCAGCTTCTCCTGTCAGGTATTTCGTCAGGATGATGAGACCCACCACACACCTACAAATTCACATTATTCATAGTTCTAGAAATCATGCCACAGATCCTTGACTCAAGAGAGAGATAACATGCAGATCTCATGGGTGTTGTTATGGCAACAGGTACAGACGCAACCAGAGACAGAGAAACAGAACACAACCCTGTGGACCTGTGAGCTCAAGCAGGTGAGTTTGATGTACTAGAAATAATAGAGCTGGGTTGATGGAGGAAGGTCATTGGTTAATTAAATGAAGAAACTGCTTGCCCTGATAGGTTAGAACATAGGTGGGTGGAGTAAACAGAACAGAATGCTGGGAGGAAGAAGAAGTGAGCTCAGAGACGCCATGCTCCCCTCTCCCGGGCAGACGCACATGATAAAGCAAGCCGCCAGGTCAGACATGCTGAATCTTTCCCGGTAAGACCGGTGCTACACAGTTTATTAGAGATGGGTTGATAGGGATATCAGAATTAGCCAGTAAGGGCTAGAGCTAATGGGCCAAGCAGTATTTGAATGAATACAGTTTGTGTGTTGTTATTTCGGGGCATAAGCTAGCCAGGCTGCCGGGGTGCTGGGGATGCAGCCCCATCGCTTCTATTACTATACTGGGTCAAGGTGAGAGGTAAGTAAGCAGGGTGGAGGGGGCAAAGAGGCATCTATCTATCTATCTATCTATCTATCTATCTATCTATCTATCTTTCTTGTTCTGGGGATGAAGGATGAGCATAAATTGAAAGACAAATGTCCCAATGCCATGGGAAACAGAAACTCTTCAGCTTTAGCATTCCTAAAAAATGCCCATGGGACACCCATGCCTCAGCACATGTGTGGAGATCAGAGGACAGTCAGAGGGCAACCTCAGGTGTCATTTGTCTCCTTCTACCTTCTTTGTTTTGTTTTGTTTTTTTAAGACAGGGTTTCTCCGTGTAGCCCTTACTGTCCTGGAACTCACTTTGTAGACCAGGCTGGCCTCAAACTCATCCTTCTGCCTTGTTTAAGACAGGATCTTTTTTTTTCCATTGTGCATGCCAAGACAGCTAGCCTACGAGCTTCTCAGGATTCTCCCATCTCCTGTCTTCGCTGGAATTATGGACGCTCCAACTATAATCATCTAGTTTTTATGTGGGTTCTAGAGATTCAATCTCAGGTCCTCATGCTTGCTTGCACTGCAGGTGGTTTTACACACTGAGCCATTTTGCAGTCTCATATACAACTTTTATTCCCATAATGACTGGCATGCGTTGATAGATATGTATATATATATATATATATATATATATATATATATATATATACACACACACTATATATATCTATATATATCTATATCTATATATATATATATATATATATATATACAAAGACAAATATAAATATATGGGTCTATTTGGGGTGGGGGAAGAATACCCATGGAGTCAAATTCATCTTAAAGTAGATCACAGGGCACAAGACTAAGATCTGAACAGAAGCCAGGCCCTTCTTACCTCCTTGAAGGTAGCTCCAAATGGACTTGTAGCCGCTCCCGGAGGAATTGATCCTGTATCATTCTTGCCACACCAGTTCTATGTCTATATCACCTTAGCCTATTGTCCATTCTGGAGACAGTTCCATCTGGAAATGCTTCTGTCCACTGACACACGACTCGAGGTAGGAAGACACATTATTTCCATAGATATCAAGGGCGTTTCATCAGACTGACTCTTGCTATCAGTTTCTGTTATTTTGTTTATGTTTAGTTGGTCTTGAAAATTCTACTAAAAAAACTAAAATCCTCTCATGTTAAATATGGTTATCAGTCCTGTGTTCACACGGGAACTCAGAGCTGATAAGCATACTTCTCTGGAAATGCAGAAAGAAAATAGAACCTCTTTGCTTTGTGGTTTAGTGTCTAGGACTAGGAAGTGAACTAACAAAAGGCAGATAAACACTGTGGCTGGAGGAATGGCTCAGCAGTTAAGAGTGTTTACTGCTCTTACAGAGGCCCCGAGTTCAGTTCCCAGAACCTACACGGGGCGACTCATAACCTCCTGTAACTCCAGTTATAGGGTACGTGATGTCCTCTTCTGGTCTCCTTAGGTAGCCACCTACATATGTGCAGATACACACAAACACACACAGACACACCCACACCCCACACACCAAATATTTAAAGAATATATTAATAGAAAGAAAAAAAACATGTTATAGAGCTTTTGTGTAAAATAAATGTATGCCTGGAAGAACTTTATGACTAGGAGTCAGCGCAGTGAGAACTGGGATGTTATTTACTGTGCTAACAAAGAGGAAAAGAATGGCAAAGCAAGATAAAGGAAAGAGAGGGCTAACCTGTGGCAAGGTTACCAGGGAGCGCATGGTGAATAAGGGCTGTTTCACTCAGCTCAGTACGCAGACGAGTCACTCTCCAGTTTCTGGAGAAACAACAGACCGCATCTCCACACAGATAAAGCCATGTCTTGTTTCCAGACAGGAATGGGGAGAACTAAGTGCTTCTAGCTCAGAACCTGGGCTACACTAAAGTCGTCTGTGTGGGTGGTATACTCTGGTCTCTTCAGAAACACGAGTTTGATGTTGACCAGCCTGGAGAACCCTCCAGGGATCTTAGGGCCGGGGTAAAAAGGGTTAGGGCAGATGAGTGGTTCTCACAAGATCTGCCTGTCTTCAGCCTGAAGGGTCCAGGAAGACACAGATGTGGGATGTGCCTGGACAGTGGGCATTTCCACCTCATGGGAACTCAAAGAAGAGCTGGGGGGCTGGCAAAAAACACTGGTAGGGCACCCATCAGTAGGGCCTGAAATGGGAGCCACAGAAAATATGTGGGTTAGTGAAATATCAAGATTGGATGTTTTAGTCCTGGTGATAGTGAGATGACACGAAAGGGTGGAGAAACCAGGGACATAAGGACGAGACTGTCCTTCCCACATAGAAAGCCAACACTGAATGTCTTGGCCAGGCACTGACGAAAACGGCCAATACAATTACCATCTTCGCAAAATTTAGAGTTTAATGGGATATGGGGACTGCAGAGGAGGACACCAACGGCCCCAGCTGGAAATCTGGAATCTGTGGGGAATGTTTCTGATGCGAAGAATTGTTGAAGTCTGTGGAGCAGCTCATGGGAAGGACGGGGGACCAAGGTCAGCATGTGTTCCCACAAGGATAAGACCTAGAAATGAAAGTTCTAAAGCTCATTTGACCTGAAGAAAAACTGCTTTCCTAATGACTGTGTGGGTTTGCTGTTGCTGTTACTAGTGGGTTCAGAGGAGAACATTTCTCTTGCCTGTTTATTTCAGGGGATAGCAGCAGTATTTTACTGTATAGCCCTGACTGGCTGGATCTCTCTATGTACTAAAGAGTACCGGATCTGGAGCTCACTGAGAACAGCCTGCCTCTGCTTCCTGAGTGCCAGAATAAAAGGTGTGCACCATTTTTATTTTATTTTTTTTTTTTTTTGGTTTTTTGTTTGTTTGTTTTTGCTCTGAAGGGCGAGGTGCCATAGAACTGTGCTATTACTATAAATATTGACCTCATTTGTGCTGCAAGGTAAAGAGAAAAAGATTTGGGGCACAAACCTAATCTTTAACCAGCTTGTAACCGTGCTTACTATGTCATGTTGAAGGATGGGCCTCCAGAAGCGTACACTGGGAAACTGCACATCTTTTAGGAAACAAAGCCTAGGGGCGGGCATCCTTTAGTTATTGAGGGGTGTGCCCTCTAGGGATATAATGGAGTTCAGTCTCTTCTTTCCCCTTTTCTTCCTGGCGTCTGAGGTGAGAGATGTGTTCTGTTACGTACCCCACAGGTACTATCTTGCCACAAGCCCAAGGGAATGGGGCTACTTAGTCACAAGCCAGGAGGTTCAGAACAGATACCTGTTCTCATTGTAAGTTAGTTTTCTCACACGTTTAACTATAATAACTACTACGCCCTATTTCCTTAAAAACGTTTTTTATGTATTTATTTTTATGTGTATAAGTTTTCGCATGTGTGTATATATGTATGTGCACCACATGTGTGCCTGGTACCCAAGGAGGCCAGAAGAAGGTGTTAGATTCTTTGGAACTGGAATTATAGATGGTTAGGAACACCACATGGGTGTTGGGAACCGAGTTTAGGCTCTCTGCAAGAGCAGCAAATGCTCCTAACCACCGAGCCATCTCTCTAGGCCCTATTCGCTTCATTTCTGTCATTGCCCAATTCTGCTTAAGAGTCATGGAGTGATCTGATAAAGAAATGACAGAAATGAGCTCTCTGGGCTTCGTTCTATGAAGGCGATCTTGACCGTCAAACCACCAGCCTTCTTGTCCTTGGGCATCCCATCCGTAGGTCAAAAGCCCCTTAACCATGGAAACCAGCTCTGCCTCATTAACAGCCTCTTAGAAAATCTGCATACTTGAATCCTCCCCCTTCAGTTCAGAAAGTGCTTCTGCTCTCCCAGTTCTGACACAAAAGAGGAGCTGGACCTTAGCAAAGACAACACACTCATGGCTCCGGATCCCACAGTGCACATGTGTTTGTTAGGTCCTGCCTTAGAGCAAATTCAAACATTTCCTGTGATCATTTGCAAGTGTCAGAAAATGGCAATCCACCTTCACAGTCTACCACCCAGAGCCAGGGAATCTCAAGTTGTACTATGATAACGCCTTCTGGGGACTCCATATAGCTGCTAATTATCTGTCAAGATGAAGTCGTCAGGCACAAATCAAACAGGCAGAGAAGAAGCCAACCTCACCTCTGTGTTCCTAGTTTCTGAGGCTCTGAATGTTGCACCCATCAGGCCCCTGTCTTGGTGAGGGACAGGGCTGACTTTAATATACTCCCAAAAGTCCACGAGTCTCTATACAGAACAGTTCTTTTAGCTGCCATGAGATAGAAGCCCATTCAAGTCTGTCACCCCAGACCGTCTGAACAGTGTTGAACTGTGCTGTTCCCTCCTTTCCAGAGGGTGCAATGCAAGTTCACGATTAGAACATCTCTTGAACTTGAACGTGGCACTCTGCCCCCAAGGAGGAACCTGGGATTTGGAGGAGACTGTCTGATTTGGTTCCCCTTCCCGGAAGCAGACAGTTGCCAAGGATAAAGGCCCTATCACAACCCTCAGGCTGCACTTCCCTTCCTGAGTGCTAGGAAGACGCCTAACATTTGATAAACAGACGTGGGTTGTGTTTGACACACCTTTGTTGCAGTCATTCATCCAACCCACGTTACACCGGAGGAAAAGAACCAGAGGGCTCCAGGGTAACTGATGCTCGTTTGTAGGGATTTCATGTCACAATTTCAATGACCTTTGCTGAATGAGAATTTGGTATCTATGACCAGTATGTTCAGTTTTGAAGATTTTTAAAGTTATTAGTATTTATATGTGGCATATATGTATGTGTGTGCAGGTGCCCACGGAAACCAGAAAGAGGCCATCAGATCCCCTGCGGCTGGAGTTATAGGTGGTTTGTGAGCCACCTGATATGGATGCTGGGAACTGAACCCTGGTCCTCTAGAACAGCAAGAGCTCTGAGCTGCGGAGACATCTATCTGGCAGGAGCTTCAGTTTTGAAACTGTAATATGTGAAGTTATTTTTGACTTATGTGTATGTGTCTGTGAGAGTATATATTTCATGTGTGTGGGTGCCTTCAGAAGTCAGAATCCCCTGGCTCCCGCTGGATCCCCGGAGTTGGAGGTACAGGACGCTCTGAGCGGACAGATGTGATTGTGAGCTCAATTCAGGTCCTCCTGTAGGGAGGCCAGAAAGTGCCTCTAACTTCAGAGCCTTCTCTCCAGCCCCCCATAACCTATTTTGAAAGGCAGTGCCCTACCTTCTCACAAAGCTCCATGAGGCCTGACACTCATTTACGCTGCGTCCTTGCCTCTGGCCCTGAGACACAGCAGAACTGCTCTTGCAGAGGACCTGAGTTCAGTTCTCAGTGCCCACAGCAGGTCCAGCTCATAATGCTGGACCCAGGGCATCCCAAACCCTCTTTCTGACTCCATAGCTTACTCATTGGCTCATGGTTTCTGAGATCTAATAGACCATCAAGATAGAGGATGAGGTGGGAGAACAGGACAGAATGAGGTGCAGGAGGGCAATGAAGAATAATTGCATAAACAAGGAACCAGTTGGCAGGGAAAACAAGACCGGAAGCCACTCCAGCTAAGGTTGGCATGCATGGGGGAAGAGACTGCTCAGGGAAGGCCCATAGTGTGCAAGAGACGCCCATAAAGGGTCGCATACCTCCTGACCTGGGGCCACTGAGTCTCAGAGTGTCCCCATCTCTGGCTTACTTTCTCTTTTGGAAGTGCTCCTTTCTCTTAATAAACTGCCACTTTTACCACTATCCAAGTGGCACAGTTCACTTCCTTCGTCTGGGACACAATCATCTAGAAAACCCAGCAGGGCCCTCCGCAGCCCAATATCCACCTGTAACAGGAAGATGCAACAGAGACTGTGGTGTTGGAAGCTTGTGACAGTGCTTGTCCACATTAAGGAGACTGGAATACAGAGACCTTTGGGAAATATATATATATATATATATATATCTCCCATAGACTTGCCCACAAGGCCAGCCTTACAGAGGCAATTCCTCAGTTCAATGGCTCTCTTCCCAGGTGACTGCAGCTTGTGTCAAGTTGATAAACAAAACAAAAGCAAAGAACAAACACCTAGTCAGTACGCTCACTGAGCCATCATGCTGGCCTTCCATTGCTTTCATAATCTCATTGTCAGCATTCCTCAAAGAGGAATTGTAGTTCAGGTTTTGAGCCAACTTTATTTCCAGTTTGTACTTAGAGTCAAGCTGAGCCCTCCAGCTGGAGAAGCATGGAGGGAGGGAGGAGGCTGAGCTTCCACGCCATGTCTGAGAGATGCATCATCAGGTCATTACAGCTGGTGACCGGTGTTTGAAAGCATACAAAGAGGGGCTGAAGAAATGGCTCAGTGGTAAAGAGCACTGGCTGTTCTTGCAGACCTGGGTTCCATTTCCAGGACCCACATGGTCCATCATGACCGTCTGTAACTCAAGGGGGATCTGACTTCTGGCCTCCAAAGGCAGCAGGCACAGACAGACATTCTGGCAAAGCACCCTTAGGCAAGAAAAGAGAGGGGGAGGAAGAAGAAGACAGCACAGAAAAAGTTAATTGTGAGATTGTGACCGTGGGCAGTCAACTGGACAGTAGGAAAGACCACAACTAAAGGAGACCCACACAACCAGCGGACACTTAACGGTAATGATAATGGTAATAAAAGTTGTATCTCAATTGATTCTAAAATCAGACTGCTAAACGAGGAGGAATGGAAAGCCATTTCTTTTGCAAATGCTATGCTTTCTCTCTCTCACACACCTAGAAAAGGGCTTAACAAGGATTTCAAAGCCTCCTGGCACTTCCCTGGAGTTTGGCCATTCTGGGATTGTGGGGCCCCTGTGCCAGCTATTTGCTCTGCCAGCAGTGTGTTAGGAAAACCATCCATTAAAGGGTTTCAACACACCGCCTTTCCCCAGAAGCCTTTGTCTAACAGGATAATTTATGGCCTGCTCAGGAATCTGGTCTTTACAAAACAGTAAATTCACACTTGCGAAGGACTTCAAAGCCGCCATTATGAGGCCTGGTAGCAGAAGGCATCCCGAAGCTGAGAGAAGATCAACAGATCAGTGAGGATTTAATGACCCTGTTGAGTTTCATCACACCATGACACTGGGACAAGGCTGAACAGTCGCTGCATTTGGCCCCTCTGCTTGCAAAAATTCAACCGTCAATGCGAGTCCTTTGGTAATAATAAAACAAAACAAAACAAAACAAGAAACATTGTATCCACTCTCTATGGTATGGGAATCTGTGGAATTTGAACAAGAAGGAAGCAAGGGCCTTCAGTTGTTCTGGCTCCTCTTGATGCCCTGTAGGAAGGGCAGTAGAAGCAGCCAGCACCATGACCAGCCTAGGTCCCCAAGCATCTCTCTCTAAAAAGCGAGGGGATGGGAGGGTTTCTAGAGTCTTAGGCCATTTCAGATTTCAGATGCTGGGGCCACGGGTTATTTTGAACACATAGTCTTGTGCAAAAGCTAAACCTCGTGCTCCAGTGGGCAGTTAACCAGATTGCTCAAGAATCCCAGAGGATGCTTTGCCTAGTGGTCAATTCCTAGCAGACGGAAGACCTAGGAAGTGAAGTTTTTTTAAAAAAAAAAATTGTTGGGATATTCATACACACACCAGATTGGAGGAACCCGGGATAGAAGGAAAGTCGAACATCACAAGTAGGACTCTGGGACAAGCACGGTCCTGACTTATCAGAACCTTGGTGCTCTCCTGCCTTGGAAGGAAGACATGTCGCCTAGGTGTGGAATGAGAACCTTTGCTTCATAAGATCTGTTTCACTTGGCCCTCAGGCCCTCTTCTGCCTCTGGTTTTGCCTCTACACCTCCACCTCGGATTCCCGGCTGCCATTTGGGCAAAAGTGACGGTATTCATTTTTTTCCTGTCTTTCAACAGACATAAAAACCTCTGTCTTCTATTTGAGACCCAGGGTGTGGTGTAGGGGGGGTGTATACATCTGGTGGTGAGTGTGTAGGCCTGATGGTGATGTCACTCTCCGCATTTGTTTTTGTTTAGTTTGTGTTCTTTTGTTTGTTTGTTTGTTTGGAGACAGGGTTTCTCTATGTAGCCCTGACTGTCCTGGAACTCATTCTCTAGACCAGGCTGGCCTCGAACTCAGAGAGATTCACCTGCCTCTGCCTCCTGAGTGCTGTGCTGGGGTGAAAGGCATGGGCCGCCACCACCACTCCGGTGTGTTTTGATTTTTGAGGTAAGGTCTCCTACTGAATCCGACTGACGCTCATCAGTTTGGCCAGACTGGCTGACCAACGTGTTTCAGGGATCTGCCTGTCTCTGCCCCCACAGTGCCGTGTGTACTACGCCCAGGTTTTGACATGGGTGTGTGGGATCTGAACTCAGGTCTTCATGTTTGTACAGCAAGCCCTTTACTGACCGAGCCTCCTCCCTACCCCTCTTTTCTGCCTTTTAAACAGTCGAATCGTGTCTCACGTACAGTTTTTTCTTGAACCCATTCAATTCATCTCACAGCAGCTCAGGGTAAAGCAGGGACGGTCGCAAATCTGAGTCCACCCATCCTTCCTCCTCCTCTCCTCAAAATGTTCCTTTAAACCTTCAAAAGCCCTTCTCTGGGGTAGTGTGGGCAGCAGAATGCTGTATCTGGGCGCGGGGTGGACTGAGAAGCTGAGATTAGACAGTCACTGAAGCCATGGTGACAAGGGGCTCTTGGCATGAGAGTCCCCATAAGGGACACAGGAGGAGACAGAGCTGAAGGGGGAAGGTAGTGAGCTCAGCTTCTGATATACTCACCTTGAGGTGCCACATGGGAGAACCCCTTTTGACAGTGAGGGGTACAGCCCAGAACTGCACCCGGAACCTTAGTGTGAGTGGGAAAGCTTCTCTCCGTGTAACTCAATGGTTCTTGAATGCAGCTGCACTGTGGAATAACCAAAGGGCATCTCATCTTTCGGGGCTGTGGCTGGGCACTGAGTTGGTCTGGCATTGAGCCAAGCTTGGAGCCACTGCTCTGCAGAATAAAAGATGTGTCCCTTCTCTGAACACATCTGTGAAGATGTGGGAAGCTATATGCAGTACCCACAGTCTTAGATCGCCAAAAGTCAGTGGCTGGGTGTTCATTTCCACGATTAGAAAGCAGTGTTCCTTTCTTACAGTTGCTGTAACAAATTACTGCAAAGTGGCCACATTTGTGTGACAGAATAAATCTATTATCCGAAGGAGGCTGGACATCTGAACTCAGTGGGTGGAAATGAAGACACAAGCAAGGCCAGACTCCTCCTGGAGGCATTCGGGAAGGACACATTCATTGTCCCTCTCTGGTCCCAGAGACTGCCAGCATCCCCAGCTTCTCCAGCATCCCTTCCCCAGTCCTGTCTCCATGAGTCACTGTCTTCGCTTTGTGTCTGACTCCTCCTTTTACGAGCATGTGTGCATGCTTGTATTTAGGTCCCCACCTGGATGCAGAGCTGCCATCCTGATGGGCTTTCTATTGCTGTGACAAACACCATGACCAAAAGCAACCTGGGGAGGAAAGGGTTGATTTTAGCTTATACCTTCCAGGCCAACAGGGTAATCAGGGCAGGAACTCAAGGGAGGATCCTGGACACAGGAACTGAAGCAGGTGCCGTAGATGAACGCTGCTTAATGACTTGTTTGATCTGTTTCTTATACAGCCTAGGACCACAGGCCCAGGAATGGCACCACCCAGAGTAGACTGGGCCCTCACACACCAATCATTAATCAAGAAAATGCCCTTAGATTTGCCTACAGGTCAAATTGATGGAGACATTTTCTAAATCGAGGGTCCCTCTTCCTAGCCGACTCTAGTTGGAATCAAGGTGACAAGAAACAAAACAAAAACAAAAAAAACAAAAAACAAAAAACTAACCAACACAAGTATCTGTCTCAAGTCATATTTTTCATTTAGGATATATCTGTAATACATTGTATTGCCACATAAAATGATATTCACAGGTCCTGGGTATTAGAACCAGCTATCTCCGAGAGACTCTTATTCTCTCAGACATCCTTCAAAGTTTCTGGGTCTCCACATCTAATTCATCCCCATCTTTCCATTCTCTAGTCTCAACTCATCCCACTATTAACTCAAGACCAAACTCTCTTTATGAGCCTAACAGCTTCAAAGTGATCACCTAACTCAGCTAAGTTCCAGCTTCTCACACTGAAGGCCACGATCCCATGTGAGATCATGCAGCTGAACAGGGGCATGGCAAGTTTTAGGCAATAGTTTAGGTTTTCTGAATGTACACTAGCCAAATATATTCAAAGTCAAATGTATAATGAATGGGAGGTGTGTCTGGCAGTGCTCACCCAAGTCGCCTGGTGTCACGTGACTACAGCGTTGGCTATGAATGCATGACAGGCATCTTTGCAATCCACATGTTATCACACCATACATAGCTCAACACACACCTCCTAACATATCTTGGCTCACATTCAAGACTATATTTCCCTATCATCATTCCTTAGCATATCAGATTATATCTCTGGGTTATATTCTGTTGGAATGTTTGATCTTGTTTAAGTTGCTGACTTGAGTTTCATTTTTTTTTAAAGCTTAATTGGAAGATAAATTCCTTAAAAGGTGGGAAAGCGGGCGAGATTGCTCAGTGATTAGAGCATCTCTGACTCTTGTAGAGGACCGGAATTCAATTCCCAGCAACCATATTGCGTGGCTCACAACTATCTATAGCATCTGCTCAAGGAGGATCTGACACTTCTGGCCTCCTCTAGCCCAGAGACACATCCTTATTTTATTAGGACATGAATATTTGTTGGAGGAGGTGGCATTATTCAGCCTTACCTGCCATTATACAGTTAGTTATCTGAGGCAAGTCCTAATGGCTTATGAATGGTCTGTTCTTGCAGCAAGCATCCAAATGTCACGTTTGAATATGAACTCTGCCCCTAGCTCATGTGTTGAAGGCTTGATTTCTAATTTCTTTTTTCTGAGACAGGGTTTCTCTGTGTAGCTTTGGCACTCGCTCTGTAGACCAGGCTGGCCTCAAACACACAGAGATCCGCCTGCCTCTGCCTCCCAAGTGCTGGGATTAAAGGCAGGTGCCACCACCGTCCAGCAGAAGCCTTGATTTCTAATGGAATGTACAGAGGTAAGTCTTTGGGGGAAGTCACCAGATCATAAGGGCTCTGGGTCAATGGATCAACCCATTGATGAATCCATGACTCGGAAGCCTTCTTGGTAAGGAGTGGAAACTTGGAGGTAGGATATAGTTGTAGTAAGAGTCACGTTACTAGTAACAAGAGTAAGTTACTGGGGCTGTGTGCTTGAAATACACACCTCATCTATGGTTACTGTTGATTTTTCTCTCTCCGTCCCCTGACCCCTGCCACCATGAGGTTACCAGATCTACTCCACTATAAGTTTCCTTGACCTTTCTGCCTCACCATGGGCTCGGAAACTACAGGGTCAAGCACCATGGGAGAAGTCAGTGAAACCATGAATCAAGATGGATCTCTCTTTCTCTAGCTTGTTTTCCCAGCAGCAGAAGGCAACTAACACAGGGTAAATAAAAGCCAGATTTGATTTCGTGAGCAGTTCCAGGTAACAACAACCTGGGACACATGCTGCCTACCACATGATCATATAGTGAATTTGGGACATGTATGACATGGTTTAAGTAAAAAGCTACTCAGTAGACCAAATTAAATTTTTTCATATTTTAAAAAGCATGAAACATTTGTCTTATACATTTACGTTGTTTGGAGGGGGAGAACAAACTTGAAAGGATCTAGGAGTGTAGCTCAGTTGACAGTGTGCCTGCCTAGTGTGCACGAAGCCCTGGCTTCAACCCTCAGCATCCCACAAAACTGGGCATAGGGGCACATTTCTGTAATCTCAGCACTTGGGAGGCAAAGGTGGGAAGATCAGATGTTCAAACTTATCCTTGCTATACAATAAGTTCAAATCCAGCCTGTGTTACAGGAGACATTGTCAAGAAAGAGAAAAGAAAAGAAAAGAAAAGAAAAGAAAGAAGGAAGGGAAGGGAAGGGAAGGGAAGGGAAGGGAAAGGGAGAGAATGGGAAAGGGAGGGGAGGGAAGGGAGACTTAGGGAAGTTCCTAAAAGTTCATCCTGGAGAAGTCTCTGTGGTCCTCACACCCTTGTTTTTAAGTCTAGCTGAGCTTCAATGAGAGAAACTCAAACATCAGTGTGATCTCCTACAACCTTTGAGCAGTAGAGTGTATATAAGTCTCTCTGGGTTAACTTTAGTATTGACCACGTGATGCCAGTCTCTCTCTCTCTCTCTCTCTCTCTCTCTCTCTCTCTCTCTCTCTGGAGCAGAAATGAAGACTCACCCAGGTCCTGTCTTTCAGCAGGCTGCAGCTGCCTCTGAAGTTATTCTCTGGACAGGATGTGGTTGAAGAGTTCACACTTAAAAAGTCCACTTAAGAGGATTTAAAAGAAACAACAGCAGAAGCAGGTGGCATAGAAATGACCTAGTCACCTTTTGCCCCTAGCACCATTTCAACAGCTGGGAAGACCTCGGCGAACCAGCAAGGCTGGACCATAAACCGCCCTGTGATGTCTGACCACCCACCTCTGCCTGCAAGGGACTGAGGCTGAAACAAAATGACCTGCAATACGAGAGGCAATCTCTGCTAGCACACAGGGTACACATGCAGGTGGGGACAAGAGTCTAACCTGAGGACCTGTAACTCAGGACCAGGGGTGCTTCAGCTAGCTCACTGCCAAATGCATGTTTGTGCCTTCATCTCGTCTTAGATCAGGGCGGTGAGCCCGGCAGTTAGAATAAGCGCCTGTAAGTCAGGTTTCTCAATCCACAAACAAAGCAGTTCAATAATGTACCTAGCTCAGGGACTTGGTGAGTTCAGATCTGGAGGTGACACCTCGCCGCCGCAACAGGAGATCAGAAAGAATGATGGATGGGTCAAAAGATTGAAGGGGCCAATGACACAGCAATGTTCTCATTCAAAGTAAAGACTACTTGATCTCAAGAGATTACGTCTTCTATTTTGATCAAAATCAAATGACATCTTTTAGTTAGTACTCTTCCGATTCCTTGCACACCACCTGTTCTCCATTCTGGGGCATCCGTTCTAAACGATTCTGAAGTGGGGTGCAATTCTTTATATTCAGGTTCTAATCAGACTACCTAACCAGTTCTTGGCCACAAGGACTGAGGCAAACTTCTAGAGCTGACACCCTGAAGTCACGGATCTACCAGGAGCAGCTGCACACTTCTATGTGGCTAGCAAACTGTAGGAAAAGATGAGGTTATGGGACCAAGGCTGTAGGTCGTGTTTTCTGTTTGCTACTAATTATCCACCTGCCAGATATTATAGAGAGTCATTCATTTCTGCTCCCTATCCTGAGACAATGGCCCTAATGAACCCCCAGCTATAGTTTTAGACTTTTCTATTCAACCTGCTCTCTTGTATCAAAGTCATGCCAGTTTAATGACAACCAGGTGAATTTCTGTGAGTTTGAGGTCAGCCTGGTATACATACTGAGACCCTAACAAATATTAAGTTAAAATTTTGTTATCTGTTTTCCTCAAGGCTAGTGAATTTAAACTGTCTGTAGAAATTTGATTCTGTGTTCTGGCTGATATATTAAACACATGTGCCAGACACATTTCCACACACACACTCTCACACAGACAGACACACTCCCATACAGACAGACACTCCCACATAGACAGACACAGTACCACACAGACAGATACACTCCTACACAGACACTCCCACCACAGACACAGTTCCACACAGACAGACACACTCCTACACAGACACTCCCACCACAGACACAGTTCCACACAGACAGACACACTCCCACACTGACACACTCCCACAGATGCACAGAAGACATAAAGGCAGACACATTAATGCACAATCATACTCAAGAGTAGTCACAAATTCATACACACTCATGGGTTGTCTGTCTGTCTGTCTGTCTGTCTGTCTCACCCCCCCACACACATTCACATATATACATACACATAGACATTTGGAATCTTTTAACAGAGTATCATTTTATTCATTCTTTGGTAATGTCACACCTGTCAATAACATACCTTGATCATAAGCATGCCCTGTGCTTCCCTGCTACTCCCTGCCTGCACCCCCAACCCCAGCTATTTGAGAACTCCCAACTCCCTCCTCTAGTCACCAATGCACCCACCATATCCAGTCTCCCCACACCATGTCCCCGTCTCTTCACTTTCCTTCTCTGATTAATAACACTCTGAGACCAGTTAGTGCTGGCTGTTGGAATGTCGGCTGATCTTGACTTGATCTTTAGCGGCTGTGAGTCCATAAGCACAAATGACCACATCGTGTTCCGAAGCCAGCATTTCACGGCCCCTCCCCATCCTCCTGTTCTTACGTTCACTCTGCCCCTCTTCCACAATCTTCCTTGAGCTTCGTGGGAGTGAGGGTTGGGAGAGATGTCTCAGTGTATCACTTACTCTCAGTACTGTGACACGTTAGGGATCTTTACTGGTAGTTCATCTGAGCTCTGCTTCTTCCAGGTGGCCGGCCTTGTCTGAGAGCCTTGACTCCCAGCAGCTTTTGTGGTTTATGTACTCTTGTCAAGGGAGGGGCCTAGTGAATCCCTCAGGTTTCAGGGACTTCCTGAAACTCTTTCAGGTTGTTTACTTCCTGTCATAAGGATCTTCCCTACAGGATTGAGTCTCTTCAAGGAAACTTCTATACAACAATACGCTACAGGGAGGTGTTGATGACTTTTCTCCCGCAGCGGCCTACATAGCTCCTTCTATCACTATGAGAACTAGTTAGCAGGAAATGCTCAGCTTGATTTCTCTATAGCAGGAAGTATTCAACTTGATTTCTCTGTCTTGCAGCCAGAGTGTGTTGTGTCTTCAGAAGTAACATTTTATCATCTAGTTCTGGTGGCAACTAACAGTAATGGTGATAGTCTTTCCTGCTCTGGGGGTCTCTGGGGCCTCTCCATTGAATGCATGCCTACTGAAACAATTTAAATTGAGGTAACCCATGATATTACACATGCACATATACACATCTATGTATATACATATATATACATACACATCTATGTATATACATCTATATATACATAGATGTGTATATATGTGTATATATGTTCTTTGAAACCAGACTAATCTGACATAGGAAATGTATACTTCTGTGTGAAATGTCTCCTCTGAGAAATTAAAATTTAAGGTATAGCAAAAATTTAAATTCCATTCCTCAAAGAATATAATGCTACAAAATGTGTGTTTCTGTTAGGTACAAAGGAAAACTGTAACATTCTCATGATAAAATATTTTGCCTTTGTTTTCTTACAGACATTATGATATGAAGTGTTATCTACCTTTCTAAACCTACAGTTTGGCCTGTTATAGGAATTTAAACTTGTAAGAAACACATATACAAATTGCTAAACTCTTGGTTCCTGTGGGTTAGAGCAAGAACTGATGGTTGGAGATTAACCACCAAGAACAGCCCATGAGTTCATAAATGAACATATTGGTGGTTTTAGAAAGATATTTGTCCTCTCTCATCTACTAGAAAGGCCTGACTTGTGCAAAGTCACACACCATTGAGGTAAGGTAAGGTTAGAGAGGACGTCATCAAGCAAAAGTGGCACCAAAGCAGATTCTTACAAATTTGTCATCTCACCTCCATTATGCAAAGTACCTGGGAGTCAAGAGGCACTGCTACAAAGTATCTTTTGGGTAATGGAGAAATATCCATTATATTAAAGAAAATCTTGGGGTGAGCAGGATGGTTAATGCTCGTTGTCAACTTAGGATTTAAAACCACTGAGAAGACATACATGTGGAGTATGTCTGTGAGCAAGCTTCCAGACTTGACTAAGTAAATAGATGGCCTATTTTAACTGAGAAGCACTGTCTCATGGGTCAGGGCCCTGGATTAACTAAAAATAGAAAAGAAAACTGAAAGCCAGTATTCATCTTTCTTTCTTTCCTGGCTGTAGGTAAACAGTGGCATTAAATTCTTGACTCCATAACTTACCTTCCATGATGGACTGTACCCTTGGACAGTAAAAGAAACTATTATTCTTGCCAAAGTTGCTGTCAAGTGTAGACAGAAGTTTCTGTCTTGTCCAGTCTTGCAACCATTCAGTCCCAAATAGACACACACAGAGGCTTATATCAATTATAAACTGTTTGACCTATTGCTCAGGTTTGTTACTAACTACCTGTTACAATTTAATTAACCCATAATTCTTGTCTGTTTAACCATGTGGCTTGGTACCTTTTCTCAGTAAGGTATTCTCATCTTGCTTTCTCTGCATTTTGCTGGTGACTACATCTCTGCCTTTTCTCTTCTCAAAATTCTCCTAGTCTGATTGCCCCACCTATACTTCTTGCCTGGCTACTGGCAAGCCAGCATTTTATTAAACCAATACCAGTGACATATTTTTACAGTGTACAAAAGTATTATTCCACATTAATCAAGGGTTTTGTGAAAGTAACCAGCACAGAAAGTTGGCCAAGTCTTCTCCCAGCAGCCAATCCCTACCAGCAGTTTCCTCTGTCAGACTTCATCTGGTAATATAGTTGATGTTGGATGTCCTCTGTATATGTGTTGCTTTTATTTGTTGATAAATAAAGCTGTTTTGGCCAATGGCTTAGCAGAGAAAAGCCAGGTGGAAATCTAAACAGATAGAAAGAGAGTAGGTGGAGTCAGGAAGATGCCATGTAGCTGCCGAAGGAGAAAGTCAGAGCCTTACCCAGTATGCCAAAGCCTCATGGTGATACATAGATTAATAGAAATGGGTTAATTTAGATGTAAGAGCTGGCTAGAAATATGCCTGAGTTATTGGCTGAGCATTGTTGTAATTAATATAGTTTCTTTGTGATTATTTGGGTCTTAGCGGCCAGGAAATGAATGAGCAGTCCCCTACTATATATAGTGCTATAGAGAAGAGTTGGGGTAAGAAGCCCATTGACCATCAATAGTGAGGAAAGTGGAGGCGTTTGAGTCGGGCTGCCAGGGACTAAGGGTGAGAAGGCTAGCGAGGCAGCAGCAAAGAGTGTGGTAGAGATCAGATCATAGCAGGAGACAAAGGAGGAGCTGTCAGAGCTTGAGATACATGAACAAGCTATAGCACCAGGAAAAGGACCAGAAGAGAAGAGGTTCAAGATGCAAGACAGGGAAGGGTGCCAAGGAAGGTTGGCTATGGTGTCTTAAAGATGCTATAAATATGCTCAAAGGCACAGGGGAGGGATGAGCCGAAGCCTTGAGAGTGGCACTCTTCTCCCTCTACTCCATGGATAGGAGGAGACAAAAAGCATCACAGGAAAGTCTTCCTGTAAGGAGAAACAGAGATTCTTAGTATAAAAACAGGATTCGCGTTCCCTTGAATTCTTCACTAGGACTGACTGAGAGATCAAGAAAGAGAGAGACCTTATGTAATGGGGAAGCTTCCAGTCCTGCGCAGTGAGGTTGGGGAAAGTTTCAAGTCTTTTACTTCCTCAGGCACCTGCACACATATGTACACAATTGAAAAGTAAGACAGTAAACCTTTAAAGAAGAAGGTGTGGGTTTTGAGGACTGTTTGTTATAACTGGGTGAAGAGATAAAGTAGCAATCTTAAGAAGCTTCTAAAAGCTATGGCACAGATGTTAGGATATTGAGAGAGAGAGAGAGAGAGAGAGAGAGAGAGAGAGAGAGAGAACTCAATATGAGATGATCTGAGCGCTAGAGACATCTGAAAACAAAGGGGAGTAAGCTGGAGGGAGGGCGGTTAGACACACGTGCTCAGTTCTGTATGTCCGATGGGCCAGGTACACAAATATCCCTCTCTTTCATCATCTAATGCATTGCTATGAGAAGACCACGATAAAAAGCAGGTGGGAAGCTCTAGAGTCTTGAATTCTTGTTAAAAATGGGTGAGTTGGTAGACAGAACAACGGGAGGACAGAGAGACAGGTGGGAAGACAGAGTATCTAGATGGAGAAAAAAGTAGGAAAAGACCTTACGCTGGTATTTTTCAAATGTTACTTCTGGACTGGGCACAGTGGCACATGCCTTTGCCCTCAGCACTCAAGAGCAAGAGGCAATGGACTCTGAGTTTTACCCAACCTGGTCTACAAAGTGAGACCCTGTCCAGAACACGGAAGCATGATGCATGCTGGGGAGTACCGTTGCTGTGTCACAGAATACAAGAGGATAAAGGAAAGAATCCGGTCTTTCCTCCGAGGTGAGCAATATCAAATGTCGGCCGTGGGGGTCGGGGGAGAGCTTATTTGGAAGTGTTTGGTGAGAACTGAAGACTGGGGCACAATGCTATTAGCTGTTGTCCTCCTCCCACCGTCCCACCCCACCACCGTGTGTGTGTGTGTGTGTGTGTGTGTGTGTGTGTGTGTTTCCCACACTAGCTGGATATGGGGAAGTCTAATCATGGCTTTCCTGGGCAGCTCCCACCTAGATGGAAGGATCATGGAGAATCACACATTGGAAAGTTCCCAGGAGTCATGCTAATCTCCCTGTCTATCTTTTGCTGGAAAAGAAGTTGAGAAAAGCAGTCCAGAGATGCCCAGGCATAGGAGGTATCCAAGGAAACACAGATGATCTGCCATTACTCCCCTGATGTGGGAGTGTCATATATCAATCTGTTGGTTTCATTGGTTAAGTAATAAACAAACTGCTTGGCCTCATAGCTTAGAACATAGGTGGGTGGAGTAAACAGAACAGAATGCTGGGAGGAAGAGGAGGTGAGCTCAGAGACTCAACAGCTCTCCTCTCGGGGGCAGATGCCTCAGAGAGATGTCATGCCCCGCTCCCAGGCAGACGCAGGCGATGAAGCTCCGACCCAGGATGGACGTAGGCTAGAATCTTCCCGGTAAGACCGGTGCTTACAGATTATTAGAGATGGGTTGATTGGGATATCAGAATTAGCCAGTAAGGGCTAGAGCTAAAGGGCCACGCAGTGTTTAAAAGAATACAGTTTCCGTGTAATTATTTCGGGTAAAGCTAGCCGTGGGGGCGGCCGGGTGCCGGGGGACGCAGCCCGCCACTCCTAATTACTACACTCCCCCTGGGGAACTCACATGTCTAGTGACAACTGACCTTGTGGGTGCGTGGCTAAGATAGACGGTGAGGGATTTATTTCTACAACAGATGTGAATAGACAATGGAAGGACAGACAGCACCCACCACCACAAAGATAAACCAAATAAACATAGATGAGCCTAAGGAATGCCTACAATGTCGCTTCATTTATATCTCTGTCTATATGATTTGTATCGATATCTTTCACAACAATATATATTCTTTCATAACAAATATAGCCCCTAACACAAAATTATATCATTTAGAGAACTATTGTTTGGTCATAAAAGTGTAAGACAACCCCCAATATAAAAGCACCTACTTATGTAAAAGAAATATTACTAGAACTCAAGGCAGACATCAAACCACACACACTAGTAGTAGGAGACTTCAACACACCTCTCTCTCCAAGGGACAGATCAATCAGACAGAAACCTAATAGAGAATTAAGAGAATTATTGGAGGTAATGAAGCAAATGGACTTAACAGACATCTATAGAACATTCCACCCAAATAGGAAAGAATATACCTTCTTCTCTGCAGCTCATGGAACCTTCTCAAAAATTGACCACATACTCGGAAACAAAGGAAACCTCCACAGATACAAAAAAATATCAGTGTCCACCTGTGTCTTATCAGATCATCACGGATTAAAATTAGAAGGCAACAACCACGCTGCCCCCAAAAAACTGACAAACTCATGGAAACTGAACAGTCAACTACTGAACCACACCTGGGTCAAGGAAGAAATCAAGAAAGAAATTAAAGTCTTCCTTGAATTTAATGAAAATAAAGGGACAACATACTCAAACCTATGGGACACAATGAAAGCAGTGCTAAGAGGAAAGTTCATAGCACTAAGTGCCCACTTAAAGAAAACGGAGAATGCATACATTGGGGACTTAACAACACACCTGAAAGCTCTAGAAAAAAAAGAAGCAGACGCGCCCAGGAGAAGTAGAAGACTGGAAATAATAAAACTGAGGGCTGAAATCAACAAAATAGAAACACAGAAAACAGTCCAAAGAATCAATGAAACAAAAAGCTGGTTCTTGGAGAAAATCAACAAGATCGACAAACCCCTATCCAAACTAATTAAACGACAGAGAGAGAACACGCAAATAAATAAGATCAGAAATGAAAAGGGGGACATAACCACAGACACAGAGGAAATTCAGAGAATCATTAGATCTTACTACAAAAGTCTGTATGCCACAAAACTGGAAAATACAAAAGAAATGGACAATTTTTTAAATAAGTACCACATACCAAAGCTAAACCAAGACCAGGTGAATGATCTAAATAGACCGGTTTCTCGCGAAGAATTAGAAATGGTTATCAAAAATCTCCCTTCGAAAAAAAGCCCAGGACCAGATGGTTTCAATGCAGAATTCTACCAGAACTTCCAAGAAGAACTAATACCTATACTCCTTAACGTATTTCACAATATAGAATCAGAAGAGTCATTGCCAAATTCCTTTTATGAAGCTACAGTTACCCTGATACCAAAACCACAAAAAGACCCAACCAAGAAAGAGAATTACAGACCGATCTCACTCATGAACATCGACGCAAAAATTTTCAATAAAATACTGGCAAACCGAATCCAAGAACACATAAGAAAAATTATCCATTATGATCAAGTAGGCTTCATCCCAGAGATGCAGGGCTGGTTCAACATACGCAAATCTATCAATGTAATCCACCATATAAATAAACTGAAAGAAAAAAATCATATGATCATTTCACTAGATGCTGAAAAAGCATTCGACAAAATTCAACACCCCTTTATGATAAAGGTCTTGGAGAGAATAGGGATACAAGGGTCCTACCTAAATATAATAAAAGCTATTTACAGCAAGCCAACAGCTAACATTAAATTAAACGGAGAAAAACTCAAAGCCATCCCACTTAAATCAGGAACACGACAAGGATGTCCACTCTCTCCATACCTCTTCAATATAGTGCTTGAAATTCTAGCAATAGCAATAAGACAACATAAGGAGATCAAGGGGATTCGTATTGGAAAGGAAGAAGTTAAGCTTTCGTTATTTGCAGATGATATGATAGTGTACATAAGCGACCCCAAAAATTCTACCAAAGAACTCCTACAGCTGATAAACAGCTTTAGTAATGTGGCAGGATACAAGATCAACTCCAAAAAATCAGTTGCCTTCCTATACACTAAGGATAAGGAAGCAGAGAGGGAAATCAGAGAAGCATCACCTTTCACGATAGCCACAAATAGCATAAAATACCTTGGGGTAACCCTGACCAAGGAAGTGAAAGATCTACTTGACAAGAACTATAAGTCTTTGAAGAAAGAAATTGAAGAAGACACCAGAAAATGGAAAGACCTCCCTTGCTCTTGGATTGGGAGGATCAACATAGTAAAAATGGCAATTCTACCAAAAGCAATCTATAGATTCAATGCAATCCCCATCAAAATCCCATCAAAATTCTTCACAGATCTGGAGAAGACAATAATCAACTTTATATGGAAAAACAAAAAACCCAGGATAGCCAAAACAATCTTATACAATAAAGGATTGTCTGGAGGCATTACCATCCCTGACTTCAAACTCTATTACAGAGCTACAGTATTGAAAACAGCTTGGTATTGGCATAAAAACAGAGAAGTCGACCAATGGAATCGAATAGAAGACCCTGACATTAACCCACAAACCTATGAACACCTGATCTTCGATAAAGGAGCTAAAAGTATACAATGGAAAAAAGAGAGCATCTTCAACAAATGGTGCTGGCAAAACTGGATGTCAATCTGTAGAAGAATGAAAATAGATCCATATCTATCACCATGCACAAAACTCAAATCCAAATGGATTAAAGACCTCAATATCAGTCCAAACACACTGAACCTGATAGAAGAGAAAGTGGGAAGTACTCTACAGCACATGGGCACAGGAGACCACTTCCTATGTATAACCCCAGCAGCACAGACACTACGGGCATCATTGAATAAATGGGACTTCCTGAGGCTGAGAAGCTTCTGTAAAGCAAAGGACACTGTCACTAAGACAAAAAGACAACCCACTGACTGGGAGAAGATCTTCACCAACCCTGCAACTGACAAAGGTTTGATCTCCAAAATATATAAAGAACTCAAGAAACTAGACCGTAAAAGGCTAATCAACCCAATTATAAAGTGGGGCACTGATCTGAACAGAGAATTCTCAACAGAAGAACTTCAAATGGCCAAAAGACACTTAAGGTCATGCTCAACTTCCTTAGCAATCAGGGAAATGCAAATCAAGACAACTTTAAGATACCACCTTACACCTGTCAGAATGGCGAAAATAAAAAACACCAATGATAGCCTTTGCTGGAGAGGTTGTGGAGAAAGGGGTACACTCACCCATTGCTGGTGGGAATGCAAACTTGTGCAACCACTCTGGAAAGCAGTGTTTCGGTTTCTCAGGAAATTCGGGATCAACCTACCCCTGGATCCAGCAATACCACTCTTGGGAATATACCCAAGAGAGGCCCTATCATACAACAAAAGTATATGCTCAACTATGTTCATGGCAGCATTGTTTGTAATAGCCAGAACCTGGAAACAACCTAGATGCCCTTCAACGGAAGAATGGATGAAGAAAGTATGGAATATATACATATTAGAGTATTACTCAGCAGTAAAAAACAAGGACTTCTTGAATTTTGCATACAAATGGATGGAAATAGAAAACACTATCCTGAGTGAGGTAAGCCAGACCCAAAAAGAGGAACATGGGATGTACTCACTCATATTTGGTTTCTAGCCATAAATAAAGGACATTGAGCTTATAATTCATGTTCCTAGAGAAGCTAAATAAGAAGGTGAATCCAAAGACAAACACATAGGCATCCTCAGGAATATTAACCTTCATCAGGCGATGAAAGGAGACAGAGACAGAGACCCACACGGGAGCACCGGACAGAAATCTCAAGGTCCAAATCAGGAGCAGAAGGAGACGGAGCACGAGCAAGGAACTCAGGACCACGAGGGGTGCACCCACACACTAAGACAATGGGGATGTTCTATTGGGATCTCACCAAGGCCAGCTGGCCTAGGTCTGAAAAAGCATGGGATAAATCCGGACTAGCTGAACATAGCGGACAATGAGGAATACTGAGAATTCAAGAACAATTGCAGTGGGTTTTTGATCCTACTGCACGTACTGGCTTTGTGGGAGCCTAGGCAGTTTAGATGCTCACCTTAGGAGACCTGGATAGAGGTGGGCAGTCCTTGGGCTTCCCACAGGTCAGGGAACCCTGATTGCTCTTCGAGCAGATGAGGGGGGGGGACTTGATCGGGGGAGGGGGAGGGAAATGGGAAGCGGTTGTGGGGACGAGGCAGAAATCCTTAATAAATAAATAAATTAAAAAAAAAATAATATTAAAAAAAAAAAGTGTAAGACAATGATCTGGGGAGACAGTACAATCAGTCAAGTGTCTGTCTTACAACCTCAGATACCTGAGTTTGATGCCCAACACCCACGACAACAAGACAAAACGAAACACCACAAACCAAGCAAACAAAACACTGGCTGAGGTGGCTCACACGTGTAATCTCAGCTCTGGAGAAGTAGAGAGAGGGAATCTCTGGGGCTTACCCACCTAACCAATATTCCGGGTTCTAGATCAATGAGACACCCTGCCTCAAAAAACAAAAAAAAAACAAGGTGAATGGCTCCTGCTGAGAATGGTACCCGAGATATTGATCTTTGTTCTCCACATAGATGGGTGCATACATATCTCTCTCTCTCTCTCACACACACACACACACACACACACACACACACACACACACACACGGCAAACCATTACAGAAACACTTCCAGAGCATTCTTCAGGAAGGAGGCCAGCCATCGCCTTGTTCTGAACCTGAAGATCAGTCAGCCTCTGTGGTCAGCTTTCACACTTGGGAAGAAGGGAATTAGCCTGTGGGAATGTCAGTGGGGGTGGTTTTCTTACTTGCTAATTGATGGAGGGATGGGCCAGTCCATGTGGGCAGTGCCATCCCTGGGCAGGCAACCCTGAGGTGTACAAGGTGGCAGTGTGGGAAGCCAGTAAGCAGTGTTCCTGTGTGGTCTCTGCCTCAGTTCTTGGCCCCAGGATCCTGCCTTGCTATGCCCAATGATAGACTGTAACTCACAAAGCAAACAACCCCTTTCCTTCCCAAGTTGTGCTTAGTCCCCATGTTTCTCACAGCAGCAGACAGCAGGCTAGAATCCTGAGCAATGGGTCTCTGCTAAGGAGCTTCTTCTCCTCTCAAGTAATTTGCACCCACGGGTAGATGTTCAGTAAGCCAACTGTGTCCTCCACCTCAGCATATAAGAGGATGCTGCTCCAGGGCACAGTGAAAAGCGTTTCCCCTCAGGCTGAAACACCATTGCCTCTGGCTATTTGTGCTTTCCTATCTCAGCTATTTGACACATGCCCTCCAGACCTATTCTATTTTTTTCTTTCTTTCTGATTTATCATGTTGAGGGGAAAGAAAAATCTGCACTCCCATTTGACATAATTGCTGAACACCCAACCCAGTCCCCGCGGGTCCTGCGTAAATGTCATTATCTGCTGTTGTCTCCCATAATTACCGCCCCTTTCCTGAGTTGATGAACAGTTTCTGCCATCGACTGGTTTTGCAGTTAACAAAATGCCACTTTGCTCTGGGCATCGCCACCCGACTCATGATCTCTTTATCTTTGCTTTCTATGGTAACTTGTAAATTCCAGTGACTCACATCTCTCTGGTTCCAGACACTTAACTTTCAAATCTGTATTTTCCACCCTCCAGTGCACAATTTGTTTTACATTCTCGTGCGGCTCCCTTTCAGCATCCTCGAATCCTACAGCTGGGAAAAGCCTTCCTCCTGCAACGCGGCCCAGAACACCTTTGTTCCCCTACTCTGTAGCCTCAAACACGCGCTTTTGAAGGTAGATAATTTGAAGTATTCCCATGTCCTCTCGCATAAAAAGGCATTTGTACTGGTGTCCTTCAGCCGAAACTTCTGTCAGCCTCCTACTGAGACATCCAAAGGGCCCCGTTGGCTTGCGGCCGTTGCTCCAGAAATGGTGGCATTTCGGTGGCAGGATTCCCACTGCCTCTTGACTATGGAATGGCTTGTGTAAGGGCAGAGAGAAGGGAGGACGGGCAAGAGAGCGAGGGCGATGCTATGATAGCTCAGGTTTTATTCCTAAAAGGACCTGCAGGGAGGAGAACTGTAGTTCAAGAAACCAGAGAGGGTGACATATGTTTCCAGGCGGTGGCAGTGAGAGGGCAGAGAATGGGAAGTGGGGAGGCTGGTGTTTCCTTTTGGGGCCCTGCAGTTGGCCTTTCTTAGGGAAGCTAAGGAAAGAAGGCGGCAAGGGAAAGGCTGTCAGGTGATGGTCATTCCTAGGGGTGATGGGGGCAGGCAGGGCAAGAGTCTCAAAAGAAACAAGTCCTGGAAAACCATACTGGAAGAGCTTTGCAAAATGGCATGGCCATGGCTAACAGATTGGTCAGTGCAAAAAAGGACCAGCTGCAGCTGGAAGCTTCCTCCTGACTAAGTCACTCTCAGGAGTGACGACCAACCGTCACCTGGGGGAGAAAGTTCTTTTCTTTTCTTTTCTTTTCTTTTCTTTTGGGGGTGGGATAATGCTTTCTTTTGTTGTCTTTTCTTTTCTCTGTCCCTGTGTCAACTCACAAAGTCCTTTGAACTAGTTTCCAGGCTCTTTAGGGTTGAACAGCTAAGCTGGTTGGTAGGACTCATAGGCCCTCTCCAATTAAAGGACCAGACGGATTGTAAGAAAAAGAAGGCAGCTGTAGATGTAACACTGCTGAGTAAATACAAGCCCAGGCCCCAGCGTGGTGAAGTCTACAGCAATCACCTAGTCAAATATAACATGCTGTTCCTGTCCGAGGTTTAACGTCCCACAAGCTATCAATCATTTTAGTGGGTTTCACCTTCGGGCGGAGGGGTCTCTCTGTTCAGGCAGATAATTGTGAGGAGTGTTTGGGGGAACAGAAAATCCTGTAGCATCTCAGTGAGATTTTATTCAGCCCCCCCCCCCTTCAGCCTGCCTCCTTTCTATTGTAAATTACCTTGGCTAAACCTATGGTGAACAACAAGACCCTATTTGATAAAAACAAAACAAAACAAAAAAAAACTTTTCAGGAATCCTTTCAAAAGGCACACTAGCACAATGAGTGTTGGTACAAAAAGCAGTCAATTTAGAATGATTTGGCTTAACACTTTGGATATTTAAAAAGAGCATTTTAAATGGGGTTTTAAAAAGACAAAACTCAAACCAAAACATTTAAAAGAAGACAAAACCAAAAGTCCAAAAACATTAGACATACAAAATTGTGTCCCCATCACCCAAACGGTGTGATGTTTGTATTTGTCATTTCAGAGCCTGAGCTCTTCCGGGCCTAACTGGAAACTTCTTTCTTTTCTTTTTTTATTTTAACATGGACCTATAGAAATATTTCCTGTGGGAAAAGATAAACATTTCCCGCTGATGGTGTGTATTGATCATACAAAGATTCCTCCATCCTATCAGGTCCTCGGCAGTGCCCCAGCCCTAAAGGATCAATTGCAGATGAAGTTATTTTTTTGAAGGAATAACATAAGCATATTTGAAATGAAATAGACATTTCAAGAGGGAGGTTTTTCTTTTTCCCTCCTCCTCCTTGTTTCATTTTTAGACTTTTCCCTAACTGAACTAGGTGAACATTTTCAGAAGTGTTTTAAGGATGACCTAAATGATGTTTTACAAATCAGCCATACTCAGGAAATGATAAATTAAGGCTACTAGCCACTCTCAAATTAGGCGTGAGCACACACACATTTGCACAGGTTGAACTGATAGGCAGGCAATTTTTGACTTAAATTGTCTCCCTTTCCCTGGTTAATCTCACATATTAAATAAAAACACGAAGTGCTTTAGAGGGTGTGTAGAAGGTAATGTTTGATTCCTAGAAAGACTTCTCCCAGGGAAGAAAGATTAAAGAAAAAAAAAAAACACTCCCCAGCCCCAAGGTCCAAAGTTTCTCATACCGCCCTCTCTTCAGCAAGTGTGTCCTCGGAGAACAATATTAAAGGGATCCTAAACTACAATCAATCATAAAAATATAATTTGCATGTCAGTAGGGTTTTTTTGGGTTGAGGAAGGGGATGTGTGGGTGGGGCCGCGGATGGGGGAGGGGAAGTTTGGCAGCTCATCCTTCCTCAAAGGCGTGAGGGCACTAGAGTGTTCTTTTCGTGCTTCTCCAGGCTGGCAGCATCTGTTCCCCAGCGCCCCCAGAACAGGGATGTTCTCCTCCCCGGTCCGGTGCACCGGGTGGGTTCGCTCCAGCCGGGGTGTGAGGCAGCCAGCTAGGGGGCTCTGCCCAAACCCTGAAAAGTCACAAATCACTGGTTCAAATAGACCCGCTTCTTCAAAGAAGAGCTTGGGGGGCGGCGGGGGAAGAGGGCGGGGACTCGCTGAAAGCGATTTAAGACCCCCCTCAGAGAGCGGTTTTGGCACCTGGGCCATTATGCTGCGGCCTGGACTATCCGGCCAGTAACAAGAGACATTGAAATGTACCCTATTAAGATGGTCCATCTTCCCTGGATTAGCCAGGGATTCCATGTAAATAAGTAAACACCCAATTCACCCCACTAGACCCCAAAACATGTCCCCTTTCACTTTCTTCCTCTTAATTTTTTTTTTCCAGAGAGGGACCTAAAGATTAGAAAAAGAGGTCTTGTGTATTCAAAATGCTAATTCAGACTTCTTTCTCTAATGCACTCATGAAACATTTTAATTGTCTGACTTCGCATCCAAAAGCCTTGTTTGCGACTCCTAATTGCCGGCTGCTTTGAACAAATAATTGAAATGCATGACTTGTGGGGTCTGCTTAAACAATTATAATGTGCTTTGCCGCTAGGTGCCGGTTCCCCCTCCCGCCCCGAGTCCCCTTTTGCATAATGACTAGCAGGGAGCTTGGTATTTGCAGCCCAGTTAAAACTGTGCTAATTTGCTGTGGAGAGCTGGGGCTGTGGCGGTGGCAGTACCTGCGTTAGTGCTTGCCACAGCAAAAACGGCTCCAATAGTTCAAGTGAATGTTACTAAGACCTTTTCAATTTCTGCTGAGAGAATCCCACTGGGGTTTGCTTTTCAAAATACAAATCTTTCACGGGCCTGTTAGTTTTGGGTTTCCACGCAATTTATGGTGCCCTTTCCCGGCGAATTCTCCCCAACCTGATTTTTTAAACAGAGTTTCCAGCAAATAGATCCCTGGGTCTCCAGTGGCCGCAAGCTCGCGTTTAGAAACGAAACAAAAGTGCCGGGATCCTGGGAATGCCCCAGGCGCTGGCCGCCGTGGGCAGCTGGGGACCACACACAGGGATTCCTCTGAGGGAAGACTCACTTTTAGAATCTAGAACACACTGCCAGATGGAAGTCCATTTGGGCCCCTTTCTTGGGCCGCTCTGAGGGGAGGAGGAAAGTGGGACTTGTGTTCACTTTCCTTTGGAATATTTGAATTTTTCCTGACTGTGGTGGAGGACAGAACACCTCACAAACCTCTTGACCCCTTTGGATCGGACAGTCCGCTGGCACGAAGTGTCTCCACACTGTTGCACAGCCACCAAACCACTACTGTCTGCTCCCAGAACTCTTTTCATTGAAACAAAAACAAAATCAAAAACCCAAGAAGTGCACAGCCATTCAATAGAATGTTTTCTTCCCTCTCTTCAGGCCCTGGCAAGCGCCATCCCACTTTCCGTCGCTGGGAATTCTACAAGTCTAAATTAAGCAGACACACAAAACAACCAACTTTAAGTGTGGCAGGAAAGAATCTAGTTTTTACTGACAAAGCATGCTTTCCTAAGAAGCAGCTAGTTTAGCAATCCACTACTCTTTCAGTACCTTACTTATGGCTACTGGAGGTGTTGGGGGGAAGAACACAGAAGGTTAAAAAAAAAAAGACTTAAAAATTCGCTGGTTGAAGTTCTCAACTGCATGGGAGGGGAAACCCCACGAAAAATGACATCTTTATTCCTAGGGAACCACTGCGTGCTCTCAGCAGTCTGGTGGGGTGACCACAGAAGGCAGCCTGTGGTAGCCCAGGCTTGTATCTTCTCAGTTTTAAGTGCCTACGATGACCCCTGAGGAGGAGGTCTGTCTTACCCAGGTGGGAAGATGGTCAGAAAAGCTGGGTAACCGGCCCAAAGTCACACAGCTTCTCAGTGGGGAGAAAGGGATTCCTGCCGGGTTAGAGACCTGAGACTTCAAAGCCCCTTTTAAGACACTGAGCCGCGCAGCAGGGAGGAGCCACAGGAAGTAGCGCTTCAAAGGTTCTTGCTGTTTGGCTGGGGAGCAAGGATTAACACCAGCTTGTCCTAAGACACAGGTGTAGCGCCGAGAAGAGGGAATTCCTTACCATTGTTATGAACGTACTGCACCCAGGCCGGACCAGGTTGTGCCCAGCGGGTGGTGTTAGAACTCTCTAGGAGCCTTTTTGGCCTGGTGTTTCTTGGTTTTACTAATCTCTTGAGAAGGGTCTAAAGCTTAGCTTCATAACCCACTTAGGAGCTGAGACATTCATGGCGGGGAACAATAGCTGGCTTTTATAGGGTGATTAACACGCACCCAGCTTTGCGTCATTTGCAAATGCAGGCAGCCTTGTTCTCAAGTTCACAGACTTAGCACCACCCGAGAGAAAGCCTCTTCACGTAAAATGCCCACCAGGCTGTACCACGCCCTTCAATGGGAAGACCACAGGCCTGGCGATCGTGGGGTGGGGGTGGGGCTACAACTGCCCCAGTAAGGTGCTCTTCTCTGGGATGGACCAACCGTGCCATGCAAATGACAGCAGCCATCTACGCTGCCTTCCTAGGCTAAAGTAGCCCAACCCTTCCGGGCAGAAAGAGTGTAAGCAGCTTCTATCTTAGATGGAAATATTTGCATTGTTAACTGTGTTGCCTAAGACAGCACCCAAGATTCCCCTGCTCCCCAGAAGCTGAAGTTAAAACTGCGGACTTGAGCCATGATCAAGAGACTAGACATCTCCAGTAGATGTCTTCAGGAGGTGTTCACTCATAGGAGAATGGATTGACACGGAACTGTGGCGCTTCATTCAGACCCAGGCTCCAATCCCTTGGCTGGCTCTGCTGGCTCTGTGAGCCCCAGCAAGGTTCTTCACATTCCCAAGTCTCATACTCCCCTTCTGTAAAGGGCGATTACACCAGGGCTTGGGAAAGTGGCTCAATCCAGAGAATGTTTAGCTTGCTGAGTGTGGTGGATTGAAAGAAAATGATCCCCAAAGGGTGGGACGCTATTGGGAGGTGTGGCTTTGTTGAAGTAGGTGTGGTCTTGTTGGAGCAAGTGTGTCACTGTGAAAGTGGGCTTTTGAGGTCTCATACATACTCAAACTACGCTGAGTGTCTTAAACGGCTTCCTGCCGCCTGCACATCAAGATGTAAAATTCTCAGCTCCTTCTCCAGCACCATGTCTGCCTGCACACTGCCATGACCCACCATGATGACAATGGACTGTACCTCTGAACTGTAAGCAAGTCCCAGTTAAATGTTTTCCTTTATAAGAGTTACTGTCGTCATAGTGTCTCTTCACAGCAATAGAAACCCTAACTAAGACACCGAGCAAACGTGAGGGCCTGAGCTCAAGCCTCCAGCATCCATGTTGATGGTCATGTCTAGTCACAGCACCCGGGAGGCAGGGATAGTGAACTTCAGAATAAACACAGAAAAATGAAAACCCACCCAAGATCTCCATTCTGACTTATTTTTGAAGACTTGACTCACTGGCTGCCACCTGCTGAGCCAGCTACCTGCCTGTATCTCTGGGCAGGACAGCGGACTCAATTTGGCCTTCTGGTCTGGAGCAGGAGAATACAATCACTCCAAGCACACTTACTCGATCAGCCATGTTCTTCATGATTCACAGAGGCTTTCAGGACTTAATTCGTGACTCCCTTATCCTGCAACCAGACCAATATCAAAGACAGCCAAGTCTGAAGGCTGTTGTGAGGTAATCGTTTTGTACACTGTGAAGATGTATCTTTGCCAAAGCCCCTTCTGATTGGGTGCATGAAGAGCCGAACGGCCAATAACTAGGCAGGAAGAGAATAGGTAGACCTTCTGGACACACAGAGAAGCTCAGGGAATGAATCTAGGTGCAGGGATTACAACAGCGAGACATAGAGCAAGCTGGACAGCAAGTTGGATGTGCAAGATGGCGGAGAGGTAAAAAGACATGTGGCAGAGTGCAGATTAGTAGAAACGGGCTAATTTAAGATGTAAGAGCTAGTTGGGGACTCGAGGCTGAGGTCAAGCTTTTATAATGAATAAAAAGCCTCCACATTGTTATAGGGGAGCAGGCAGGTGGTCTTCAAAGAAAGTCGGGTGAGAAAGCTTGCTGGAGTGGATATCTTCCAGCGTCCTCCCTGTTAGAGACCCAGCTGGCTGGGACATATATTGGGTTGGGATAGTTTAAGCATCAGAATGAGTAAGTTTGGAGCTGGAAAGACAGTAAAGAGATAGTCATACAAGTATGAGGACATGAGTTTGAGTCTCAGAACCGACAACAACAATAAGCCAGGTATGGTGGCCTGCTTGCAGTCCCAGGACTGGGTGGGAGGAGACAGAAAGATCCTTGTAAGCCTAGTGCAGTCATGGAGCCCCATGTCCCAGTGAGAGGTCTTGTCTCAAGAAATAAGGCAAATGGGGGCCGGTGAACTAGGGCAGCCTTAACAGTGCTTGTTTGTGAGTTTGATTCCTAGGACCCATGTTAGGAAAACACAGCCTCAGTAACTCCAGCTCCCGAGGATCCAGTGCCCCTTTCTAGTCCCTGGGGGAACTCGAATTCTCACAAGCACATAGCTTCCCCCAAACACATATAACCAAAAACAAAGTCCTTTTTTAAATCACAAGGTAGATGGTACCTGAAGAATAACTGAGGTTGATCTCTCACCTCCTACACACACACACACACACACGTAATTGTAATTGCAATTAAGTAAAGCTCATTAAATTAAAAAAAATTCCTCTGTCCATAAAGATACTAAAAACACCAAAGCAGAAAAGCATCCCCATTGACGATCACTGGAATGGGCCATCAGGCCATCTCCCTATTCTAGAAGCTGGCAAATAAATGTAAAGAATTACGCTTATTTCTATGGTGCTGGAGAGATGGCTCAGCAGTGAAGAGCACGCGTTGCTTGCAGAAGGCCTGGGTTCGGTTCCCAGCACCCACATGGTCACACCCAACCATCCTTAACTCCAGTTACAGGGGATCTGATGCCCTCTTCTGCCCTTTATGAGCACCAGGAACACATGCAGTGTACTTACATACATTCAGGCAAAACACACACACACACATACACACACACACACACACTAAACAAACAAATCTTTAAAAAGCAAAAATTACTGTAATTCTTGTCAGAACTCTGCCTTAAAGTAACAGCTAAGACTCTGTGGCTGAAGCAATGCCTTCTCTCATGAATTCTATCCGATGTAGAAGGAACTGCCAGGGCTCCCAACATGTTCCCCCAAAGTGTAGCACATCTAGGAAATCCAGAAAGCCACAGAAGCAGACATGTGTCATTCTCTCTCTCTCACTGTGCTGTGGAAGAATGCTCTGACTTTCCTCACCTGAAGTCAGTCCCGAGAGCCCTGGGTGGCAGGTGGCCTGCCCTATGCCTGGAGGAAAGGAAGGCAGAGGCAGGGTATCAGGAAGGGTGTAAGCAATCAGGACTTAGTAAGTGTCACACTCCACTGTGATCAGGTCAGCACCAGGTGATCTGATCACTCTTCTGTACAGCTGTCCATTCATCACACCTTAGCACGGAGCACACAGGCTGGGCTGTAGTCCGCTGACAGAGTGCTTATCTGCCTTATTACTCACTAGAACAATATAGCTGTCTCTCATCTCTCTCTCTCTCTCTCTCTCTCTCTCTCTCTCTCTCCCCCCCCCTCTCTCTCTCTCTCCCTCCCTCTCTCTCTCTCTCTCCACACACACACACACACACACCCATGGCATGTACAAGACACGGCATTTGAACCCCAGCACTGAAACACCACAAGTGCAGTGACAGATACCTGTTGGCTTGCTCAAGAACTGTGGTATAGTCTTTGGAACAACTGGTCCTTTATCCTCGACAGATGAAGTTGGAGAAAATGAAGAAGAAACAGCGTTGGAGCCTGGCATGGCTAACCCACTAGGGTGGCAAGTTTGCAATTCTGTTGCTCTGAGAGCTGATTTCCCAAGAAACAGTATAGTCTGTGCAAGACCCAGGCCACATTAGAAGATCGAGGTTGGGTTCTGTGCTCTGTAGCAGGTGGCAGGCAGGTGGGTGACAGAATCAGGAGCAAACCTTGACCTATGGATTCTGCATACTCATTCTCTCAGCCTTCAATCAATTTCTGGATGGTTTAAAGGCTTCTTGTTGTTGTTAGCTTTGTTTTAATTTTTTTCTGTTATTGTGTGTGCATGTCCATCCATCCATCCATCCATCCACCTATCCACTCATCCATTCATACATCCATCTATCCATCTATCCACTCACTTGTCCACTTATGTGCATAGGGGTGCAACGCACAGCATAGGCACACACGTGGAGGTCAGAGGTCAGCTCTGTGGCATCAGCACTCTTCTTCTACCTTCATGGGCTCCAGGACTGAACTCAGAGCACAGTCAGCACCTTTACCTGCTGCGCTGTCTGTCACACCAGCCCCACTTTAGCTTAGCTGTGTATATAATTTCAGTCTACACTAGAAGAAGTCATAAGAGATGTACTAACCAAATGTTATGTGTCATTCCTGGATGCATCCTGGCATGGCTAAACCGGCTATAAAAGACATTTTAAGGACACCAAGAAGTGGATCAGCTACCGGATGCAGAGATGATAGGCATCGGTGACTTTTCACAGGGGCAAGAATCTGTTTTGATATTTGCTTGACTGCCATTTTTAGAAAGAAAAAAAATCACATTAGTAATTTCTTTTTAAGTGTTCCAGCATGAAAAATTTAGTAAACCACGTGAAAGAACAGGTCAGTAACCACTAGAAAGCTTGAAAATCAGAATGGGCATTTATTGGATTATTCTTTTTGGAAATGTTCATATAAATAGGACAGAAAGAGAGATACCCAGCCAAAAAGAAAGCCCAGAATACTTTCATTTTTCCATAAGGTATGTAAGAAACAGGATAGAGGTCATGGAGGGGCAACATTTCCCAACAACTCTATGAAGAGGACTCCTGAGTAGAGGTGGCTTCCTTCTTGACGGTTTTTATGTTGGTCCATTTGCCTCACATCAAAGTCTGTGCCAACATGTAGGGTGGGCTCTTCAGCAGTGTGCTGGGGCTCTTCCCTATGATGGTCTACTAAGGGGAGACATAGAAAAAAGAGGCAATGTGGAGGATGAGCGAGTCCTCAGGCTAGAGGAGCCTTTAGCTTCTGCAGCTAAAAAGTCTGAGGGAAGGCGAGTGACTGGCTTAAAGCATTCTATGTCTCATTCAAATATGATTCTGAGAAGCCACCTGACAGGGCTAGCAACTCGCTCGGCTTCCCCTTAACACTTCATGGACATGGAAGAATTTGGCTATTGAGACAACTCAAGGGAGAAATGGAGATAGATAGATAGATAGATAGATAGATAGATAGATAGATAGATAAATGATAGATAGGTAGATGATAGATAGATAGATAGATGATAGATAGACAGATGATAGATAGATAGATGATAGATGATAGATAGATAGATAGATAGATAGATAGATAGATAGATAGACGATAGATAGATAGATACTGGTTTTCTTCCTTCCTACTTTATCTATCTTGTGTACATCTCTGTGTTTTACAAACAGAAGGGAAGTACCTAGGGGTGGCAATAGCAGCCACACCCACCCATTCAGCACCAGTATGTCTCCCTTAAGCAGGAAGTGAATGCACACTTTGAACACAATCACCTAGGAGGCTTAGACTTAGTGGGGGTATAGGAGGGTGGGGAGAGACACAGAGGATGGTGCAATGAACACTATGGTCTGAATTGACTGACCTGGGCTTTAGACCATTTTGCTCACGGTTACCCATCATCCACGCAAGGCTTAGCCTTCTGGAGCTCTTTGAACTCATCTATTAAATCAGTCTTCACCTACCCACCCACCTGTCCACTCATCCGTACACACACACACACACACACACACACACACACACACACACACCTACCCACCCATTTATCTACTCATGTGCCCACCCATCCATCTATCCACTATCTGTGCCCAGACTATCCCACCATTTGCCTACCCACCAGCTACATAACTAGCTCTTAAGTTATCTAAGGATTGCACTCATCAGGCCCCACCCCTGCTTCTCATTTTCTATGACGGAGAACTATGGGTATTTCTGAGAAGGCCAACTTTTACCTAAACTAGAAGGGAGCTACTAGGCAAATCAAAATTATCAGCCTAAAAATTCTCCCAAGATTGTAGAATTGAGCTTGTGTCCTTGTTAGTTTAGTATGCACGGCTTCCTTATCAAAGAGGGAACCGATGGCCCACAGCCTATGCTCATTGCTGTGCACTGTTTAGCTTGTATGGGGAGTGGGGTGGGATCCGCTTGGTTTTTCAAATAATGGGGAAGGATTTTTCATCGTTGCTGTCTAACAAAAATGGGAAGAAGCAGAGTGGGGTGAGGAGAGACAGATACTTTCAGAAAAACAGTATTGAGCATGCAATGCGACTACCTGGATGGGGATGTGCGTGAGTGTTTGCGTGAGGGGTACGTGAGAGCATGTTTAAATGTGTGTCAGTGAGCGTCTGTGTGAGCTTGAGTGTGCGACTCTGTGTTCGGGTGTGAGAGCGTGTTTAAATGTGAGGATTCTAGACTGCTTGAAAATGCATGGCTGGGTGTGTTAGTT
Source organism: Microtus oregoni (assembly GCF_018167655.1). Classification (NCBI taxonomy): domain Eukaryota; kingdom Metazoa; phylum Chordata; class Mammalia; order Rodentia; family Cricetidae; genus Microtus; species Microtus oregoni. The sequence continues at coordinate 17,402,543 of NW_024543091.1, forward strand.
CATGTGGATGTGCGAGGCTGTGGATGTGTGCGTGGCTTGTGTTCCCACAAGCTAGCTGACATCATAGCTATTAGGTTCATGTTCCATCCTTGACGATAGGATGGGTTTGTCCTTAACCTCAGTTTTACAAGACTTCTGGAAGCTAGCTGCTTTTGAATGCCAAGGGTTAGGGGACCAGGGCAAGATGGAGGAGGAGAGAGCGCCCTCTTCCTGTAGCTTCTCAAAAACCGCAAAGAAGGTTAAGCTTGCAATTAGATGGAATAGTGAGGTTGGTGGTTCTTCCTCCTGGGTGAAGTCAGGCCTCAGAAGGCAAGAGCTTGACCTCGCCAGGCAGCTAAGCAGAGCCTGCCCGATCTGGACCCCAAGTCTACCTTTTAGCCTCCTGTAAGACAACTCACCTTAGTGAAAGCAAAACAGCATTTTCTCTCAAATCGTGTTTCCTTCAAGTCTGAACACCATAGCTTGGTGTGTTTTGTTTCCACTCCAAGCGGATGCTCTCTGGTGAAACCTTGGCATTAGAAGCCCAGAAAACCAAGCCCCTAAAGAGCAGACTCCCAGGCGGCTCCTCCGCAAAGCTTCTCCAGTTCACAGAGAAGCAACCAGAGCTCCAAACCCATCTCTCACGTGGAGAGAGAGTCTGCTCCTGCAGATGTGTTGCAAGGCCAAGACAGAGACAGCATGAGCAGGAAAGCTCCATGGTAAGAGCAGGACCGGAGTAAAACAGATTTATTTCATGACTCAGTTTCCTCTTTTGTGACACCAAAAAACCCTCAGAACACATTTCAAACTCTGTGTTGGAGTTAAGCGAGATGATAAGTAAAACAATATTACATGTTCAAACCATTTAGTTCATACTGTATAGCTAGGTAAATAACTGTATTTATGCACTTAGCTATTTGAACTTGATATTGATATGGACAGATCAGAGAGTCATACTTTTCCCTTCAAATTGTTTGGATATAGCAGTTACAACAGACATTTTGAGCAAAGGTTGCCAGGACGGGTAGAACATTTCTACAGCACAGACTTTCCTTCCCACTTCTTCTTTCTCCTTTCTTTTTCTTTCTTCCTCCTACCCCTACTTGTTCCCTCCCACCTCCAAGAGGCAGTCACCCCCTCATCCCATATATTTATCAATGTTACTTTTATTTTCTGCTCTAAAGTCAGTCTGGAGTCCTGGGTGAGCCACACAGCAATCCCTTCCTTCCCCAGTACAAATCTCATCATTTCCATAAACCAATTTCTCCTTCACCAGGATGCATCCTTCTCCCATAGCCAGTTCTCTTTTCTGAAGGGTCATGGGCTGCCAAAGCACTGCATGAATGCAGTACACACATAAACATGCAGCTAGACGCTCAAGCGCATAAAATAAAAATAAAGACATCTTTTAAAAAATCTTATTACCAGAGTAATTGCCTAGATTACCTCTCTGTCTTAGTTACTTTTCTACTATTGTGGGAAAACACCATGACCAAGGCAACTTAAAAAAAGAAAGCATTAATTTGAGCCTTTTTGTTCCAGAGGGTTAGAGTCCATGTCCATCATGGCAGGGAGCGTGGCAGCTGGCAGGCAAGCATGGCACCAGAACAGAAGCTGAGAGCTGACATATGATCTACAGGTATGAGGCAGAGAGAGCACACTAGGAATATTGTGGGTTTTAAGGAATCTCAAATCTTACTCCCAGTGGTATTACATCCTCCAAAAAGGCCACACCTCCTAATCCTTTCCAAACAGCTTCTCTAAGTGGGGACCAAGTATTCAAGCCTATGACCCTACGGTGGCCATTCTCATTTAAACCACCACACTGTTTTACATTTTTCCCTGCCAGTACTTATATCTATGTGTGGATATAGCTCCAAATACTTATGACTGTTGATATTTTCTGGGTAGTAAGATAATGGGAAATCATTCTCTAAATTTTCTTTCATCATCTTGCATTTGCTTTGTCCAAAACAAACTCGTGTTTCCAGTTCAAAATTATCAGCTAAATAAAACCCAGCAGATGTCCTAGGATCAAGGTCATTCATCCACATTCAGCTGCACCCTGGCATGTGGACTGCAGGAGGAGATGCAAGGAGATCTGTCTGACAGTCTTACACAGTTGCGCCTGGAAGCAATCTGTACAATCCAGGAAGATCACCCACTGAACTCTACTGTTCTTCTCTCCTGGAGACCGTTGACCTAGTCTCATTCCTGTTACTGTGATGAAATACCCAGACCCAAGCAATGCAGGGGAAGAAGGGTTTATTTTAGCTTACAGTTCATCACTGTAGGGAAGTCAAGGCACGGACTCAAGCGACCGTCCCATCCAAGGACAGAGTGACTCAGATGCATGTATGCTGCCAGCTGGCTCTCATCTAGCTTTCCCTGTGTAGTTCAGGGCCCAGCTCATGAAATGGTGCTGTTCACAGTGCGCTAGGTTTTGCTACACCAACTATCAATCAAGACAATCCCTCACAGACATACCCACAGGCCAACAAGATCTAGACAATTCAATTGAGACTCCCTTCTCAGGTGATTCTAAGATTTATCTCTTTTTATTTTATGTTCATGAGTGTTTAGCTTGCATATATGTCTGTGTGCCACATGCGTGCATTGCCCTTGGAGGTCAGAAGACGGGGGTGAGGTTATATCCCCTGGAACTAGAGTTACAGATGGTTGTGAGTTGTCATGGGGGTGCTGGGAACTGAACTCAGGACCTCTGGAAGAGTCGCCAGTAATCTTAACCACTGAGCCATCATTCCAGATTTTAGGTTGTGGCAGGTTGACATTTAAAACTAACCAGTATAAACATCCCTTTTTCAGGGGAAGGGATGTCACACAGGGATCTTAAAGAGTATCTGGACAAACAGGCCTTGGTGATCTCCTCTTGGCTTATTACTGATAAATCCCCTCCATTTTCTTCTCTGATTTTGCTTTTGTGTGACACAGACTTTTATAAACACCAACAGCTGTCCCTGTATCTTAAGCCTCTGCACACAAAAATTTTTTTTAATTTTTTAAAAATTTATTTTTATTTTATGTGCACTGGTGTTTTGTCTGCATGTATGTCTGTGTGAGTGTCAAGTCTTCTGGAACTGGAGCTCTAGACAGCAAGGAGCTTGCCATGTTCAGCAAGGAACTGAACCTGGGTCCTCAGGAAGAGTAGTTAGTGCTCTTAACCACTGAGTCATTTCTTCAGCCCCACAAAATTTTTATTTAAAGAATATGTATGCTTTCTTCTGATTCATCTGTCTTTGTTCCATGGGGGATGTCTTAGTCATGAATCTGGCAATGGCTGAAGAAAAGAAATTGTTTTTTTCCATTATGGTAAATAATTTAAGTTTGGGGACACTGTAAGAATCCAGTAGCCAAGTGCTTCCAGCTCCTTGCATGTTTCAGTCACTGAACAAATGTTCACTGGTCTCCTGGGAAAAAAATAAATAAATAGATAAAATGTGTGCTCAGTTGTTACTATCTGCTCTTTGTGCCAGAGAAAAGACATTGAGAGAGCAAGTGCCCTCCGCCATCACCAAACAGGGGCCATTCAGAGGAAGTAATCGGTGAGTAGTGGCTGGAGAAGACAGGGATGGTGGAAACTTTGAATGTAGAAATTAAAAATAAATTTATTTATTTGTGTGCTTGTATGAGTGTGTGTAGATGTGTCTGTGGGTGTATCACCTGTACTTGTATATAGAGGCCCAAAGAGGACATTGGTGTCCTTCTCTGTCACTCTTCAACTATTCCTTTGAGGCGGGGTCTCTCCTTGTATCAAGGGCTTAAATTTCTCAGCTGGACTGAAAGTCAACAAGCCCCAGTAATCCTCCTGTCTCCACCCTCCTTAAAGCTGGGTTACAGGTATGTGGGCAGGACACTTGGTTTGTTATGCGGGTCTGAATCCAAGTTCTGGTCCTCATGACTATGCAGTAAGCACTCTTAACTGCTGAGCTATCTCTCTAGCCCCAGCGTAAGAATTTTAATGAATATAGTAGGGCAGGGAAGAAAAAAATTGAGCAGAATCGTCTGTAATGGGGCCTCAAATGGCATGGCCTGGTTATGCTTTCTGTGGAGAGAAGCATACAGGTCAGCTAATCTGCCCCTTTTAAAAAAGGTTCAGTGGTGCAAGACCTTTGTTGTTGTTGTTGTTTCAATCAAGAGTGTTTCTCTGTGTGACTGTCCTGGCATCTGCTTTGTAGACTGGGCTGGCGTAGAACTCACAGAAATCTGCCTGCCTCTGTCTCCCTAGTGCTGGGATTAAAGACACATGCCTTCACCGCCCGGCCAGTGCTGTATCTTTTCCTCAGGGTGTGTCCTCTTCAGCAGTGTCCAGATCTGCTGGTAGAAATTTCGCATCATTTGATGGTCTCACACACAAAATATCACAAAGATTCAAAGATACCAGGAACAGACCACAAATCCAGGCACAAGATCTTGTGAAGTTTTGGGGATGAGATGAAATGGTCCCAAAAAAAGCCTGGAAGGGAGAGAGCCACAGCAGCGTGGATATATCCTAAAGACCTCGGTAAGGGTTTCCAACAGAGATTTCGGATGATTACCCACTAAAAGCAAAGTATATTCTTAGGCATACATAGTCAAAAAGTGAGCACTCAGATGTGTGTGTGTGTGTGAGTGTGTGTGTGTGTGTGTGTGTGTGTGTGTGTTTAGGGGGTATATTTACATGTTCATGTGGATATGCACATGTGTGTGAAAAGGTATATGCATATGTGTACATGTAGAGACCAGTGGTCAATGTCAGGTCTCTCAATCTCTTTTCATCTAATTGGTTTTATGTTGGTTTGTTTGGTTGGTTTTCAGTTTTTTGTTTGACGTTTTTTTGGAGACAGTTTCTGGCTGAACCGGAGCTCACTGATTTGGCTAGACTGGGTGACCAACAAGCTCCAGCAATATGCTTGTTCCTTTCCCCTTAGCATTGAGGTTACAGATATGCAACAACACATGGGTGGTGGGGGCCTGGACCCAGGTCCACATGCTTGTATGGCAAGGGTTGCTTGGGGTTGAATGACCCTTTCACAGGGGTCACCTAAAACCATCGGAAAACACAGATATTTATATTACGATTCATAACAGTAGCAAAATCACAGTTATAAAGTAGCAATAAAAATTACTTTATGGTTGGGAATCACCACAACATGAAAAACTTACGAAAGGGCCATAGCATTAGGAAGACTGAGAATCATTGTTGTGTGGGAAGTGCTTCACTGACTGACTGAGCCACCTCCTCGGTGCCTGGGTTCCCGGTTTTAAGCTTGACTCTCTGCTGGTCCATGGGAATCCATTCTTCCTTCTGCCAGCGTTCCTTGCAGTAAGCATTTTCCCCAGTTCACCATGGCTGCCGGATGAAGATGGATGGTCTGCATTTGGCATTCTAATTATATTCAAGAATAATGACCAGGAAGAGCATGGGGAAGAGATGATAATTTATTGCTCACATTACTTCCACCCTAACTAAGAAGTATTCAGAAGTGAACTGTCAAATCCTCCCAGAATTCACCTGGAACATTTGGGAAAATAGAACGCAAGGTGAAAATGAGGAGGGGACCTTCAGACCCTTGCCACAGGGTCATGAGAGGAATCCTCACACATTTCCATTTCTGTTGACTTCCCATTCAGGGAACGATGCTACCTGTCAGAAAAGAGACTGCTGTTTCTACACATTCCAAGCCTGTGCTGGGTGTAGGCTGTTTTCCAAATCAGCTTAGTGACATAGATGGAATTATACCCATTATACAGAAGGAACAAATGAAAAGCCCGGAGCATCACAGAGCCCAGTCACAAAAGCCCAGTCACAGAGCAGATGCACAATGGGACAGGAGTCTGAACTCAACTATGACTCCAAATCTAGTTGAGGACTTCTGTGTACCTCTGTCCATCACACGACACTGGGAGCTACGCCTGGCGCATCCTGGTGCCCGAGGTCATCTTGCTGGAGCTCCTGAGCCTTTGATAATAGCAGGAAGTAACTGCAGTATCATGTATGTCTTGCCATTCATTCCAGAGCCCAAGTCAGAGTCCACGGATGGAGAAGTTATGGTGTTCTATCACCAGGGGACTGAGGCTGGCCCACGATGGCCCTGTGTTGTGGCTCCCAGTCCAGCAAGCAGCGTTCTCTTGTCATTCTGAGCTACATCAACCGGTAGAGTTGATCAACTGGTCTTCTCCTTCATGCTCATGTCTACTGTCTGGTGGATAGAGGGAACAGGTAACTTTGATGGAGTGGGAAGTGGAACTGATCACACAGAGGAAAGCCCATTTTCCAGTAGGAAGTATTTTGAGCACAGCACTTCACAGTGTTGCTCAAGTGTCCTCATGAGCAAACTGTATACAGAATATTCCTTTCATGGGTGGAATTAAACACAAATGTGTGTGACTTGCACAATACACAGCAAACAAATGGAGCAGAGAGGCAAGAAGGAAATTGACCCTTCTTTGACCTTCTCCCTGTGTCCACTTTAAATACCTCCTAAATGTGATACTGTATGGACACATCTGATAACCTGCGACACTCATGTTTCACTGTACATGGGTAGGTGTTGGTCTCTCACTTTGCAGATGAGGGAACAGGACATTGCGAGTCAGCTGACTTAGCCAAGATCCACAGTGAATTTATACCATATTTGGATGTGAATTAAGTAGGTGAATGATACTTGATCTTTATAGTTGTGTACCACCTCACAATGTAAAAACTGGGCAGATGATTATGATAAGCAATGACCTGCTTCTTGCTGGAAATAATCAAATAAAGACACAAGGTCAGATTGGCTACTCAAGGGTCCACTAAGTGTGAATATAAATCTAAGGGGCATCATACACGACAGATCTAACTGTGACTCTGTAAATTACACTATCTCCCAGTTATTCCTTCGCTCATTTTAAGGTACATTTATTGAGTACCTATGCTGTGTGACTGACTTTGTCTAGGGAGACAGGAACAAGTGCATATTTGCCTCCAATAGGGCATCTATTGATCTAAGAAATGCCTCCATCCAAATTCAGCTTAGTTAACCCATAAGTTTATTGGGGTTATTACCAAAGGCAGCTGCATCATTGAAAAAGCCCACCGAGCACAGGTGACAAGACACAGGTGCTTCATCCCAGGAGTGCATGCACAACTTGTAGGCTGCCAGTCACAGAATGACTATTGTCCACATACCCTTGGGAAAGCACCTGCGGATCTAGTAAACTTCCAGAACATTCCCAGACTTGTGTGATTGCTTCCTGAGACTTCATCCACTTACTTTCTGAGTCTTAAAGGACCCACCTTCCAGAAGGAATGCTTTAGTTCAGAGAACATAGCTGCCCAGCAATTATGTGTTACAGTTGGACCACAAGGACAGAGTGGTAAATAAATCAGCCAATAAGAAAGAAAATAAAGTCAGATAGTGGCCGCGCACACCTTTAATCCCAGCACTTGGAAACAGAGGCAGGTGGATATCTGTGAGTTTAAGGCCAACTTGATCTACAAAGTGAGTTCCAGGGCAGCCAGGACCATTATATAGAGAAACTCTGTCTTCAAACAACAAAACAACAACAACAACAGAGAGAGAGAGAGAGAGAGAGAGAGAGAGAGAGAGAGAGAGAGAAACTATAAAGATAGAATAAACAGTATTATGTTAATAAGACATAAGACTCTGGGAGGCCATGGGGATAATGAAGATTCCTTTAGAAAGGGGATCAGGGAAGCTTTTTGGAAGGTGATATGGGAACCAAGGCCTGAAGGTGAGGAAGAGGCAGCCATGTGCAGATGGAGGGAACAACTTAAAGCAGTGGTTCTCAATCTGTGGGTCGTGACCCCCCACAGGGGGTCAAATATCCTGCATATCAGATATTTACATTATGATTCATAGCAATTACAAAATTACAGTTATGAAATAGCAACAAAATAATTTTATGGTAGGGGTCGGCACAACAGAAAGAACTGTATTAAAGGGTCACAGCATCAGGAAGGATAAGAACCACTGCCCTGGAGGAACAGAAAGTGATGGGGATTGCTGGCCCCAAGATGGAAAGAGTACAGAGGTGATGGGGGAGGCAAGCAGCAGCGGGCTGTGTTCAGAAGTCTGAATCTTATTCTAGTTGTCCTGGGAGTCTCCCATACACACAAAAATCTAAACTCAAGGCTGTTGCCTGTACTCCAAACCCCACATTATTCAAACAAATCCACTGCATTCTGTGTTTGCATGCTTAAAAACATGAAAGGATTGTAATTCCATGAATTACCCAGGCTTTCATGGACCACGGCTACACCCAACATACATATTCGAAGTCTCTGTGGCAGGCAATAGCATCACTGGGAGGCTGCCAGACTGTGGGTTAGAAGGCTCCTGTTTTTCACGGGTCCAGGAGGTATTAACTAAAAGACCACAGATCCCAGGCTTCCTCTCTGATCCAGCATAGGTCAGCTCCCATAGGGTCTTAAGCCCACGAAGATACCTAGTGAACGCTGATTGACACAACCGAGTGTGATTCAGCTTTCCGCCACAGTGGCAATGATATGATTGACTTGTAGGTGGTAAGATTTATTTGGGCTCATGGTTTTGAAGCTTTTTGCCCATAGTCTTGAGCCTATGGGAAAGCAGAATATCATGGCAGGGCATGCACAGTGGAGCAAAAGCTGCTTACATTATGGTGACTTGTGGTGGTTTGAATGGGAATGGCCCTCCTGTGTTTGAATGCTTGGCCCATAGGCAGTGGCACTGTTAGAAGGTGTGGCCTTGTTGGAGTAGTTGTGGTCTTGTTGGAAGAAATGTGTCACCGTGGAGGAGGGTTTTGAGGTCTCATAGATGCTCAAGCCATGGCCAGTGTTACAATTCACTTCCTGCTGCTTGCAGATCAAGATATAGCACTCTCAGCTCCTTCTCCAGCACCATGTCTGCCTGCATGCTTCCATGTTTCTCACAATTACCATAATGGACTAAACCTCTGAAACTGTAAGCCAAGCCCCACTTAAATGTTTTCCTTTATAAGAGTTGCCGTGATCATGGTGTCCCTTCACAGCAATAGAAGCCCGAACTAAGATATGACTATAAGATAGAGAGAAAGGGGCCAGGGTCTTACTAACTCCGTAAGGACACACTACTAATGACTGAACTTCCACCAGCTACACTTCCAGAAGGTTCCACAATCTCTTAATAGCATTGCAAGCTAGCTACCAAGCCATTAAGCACATAGGTCTTAGGGTGGGGGTCACTTAGATATAAACCCTAACAACCAGCACACAGTCACACCTCCTCTAAATTCTTCTCCCTTCAACAACTGGCAGGAGGGGGTTTCAGAATGTGTAGCTGGGGTAGAAACTGGATTTGGATTCAGACTGATGAATAATTTAGAATCGTATTCTTTGCTTCAGGGAGTCAACTTCTTTGGAGTCTAGTTCCCTCATCTATATCTGGTGATTAAAAAAAAATGGCTTTTTTTCCATAGGATTTTGGTGGAATAAAAATAACAAGAAAAAAGTGATGAATCCTTCCATGAATGAAATGCATTTAAAAAAAGCATATTTTAAAAAATTTAAATAGCAAACCTTGCCACATAAAAGTAGGATCAGCACCACCGGGGACTCTCCATAAGCCCAGTGTCCTCTGCCTATCTGAGGCCTGAGAGAAGGGGGAAGACTGAGAACACATGCAAACTCAGAGCACTGCTCAAAATACACGTATCTCAAACATTAAGAAAAAAAATACGAGATTTAAATATCAGGATCAGCTTAACTTGGGAGACAAGGAAATGAATAAGGAATTTAGAGTTTTGTTTTATGCGTACAAGGGGAGTAATTAACTAATCTCAAAACATGTAAATTAGGGCTTAGAAGCATTTTCAAAACACTACATCTAACTCCAGTTACATATGCAGAATTTGCTACATTATAATAATTAGGGTTTTTTTTTACAAAAGATTTATTTATTTTGAATAGAAATATTAAATATTATACTAATTACTGGTTATTTTACTTTGTACCCAGGGAAAAAAGAAATGAATATTCATTAGCTCCTTAAGCTACTGGCCCTCAACTGACTAGACAGATTCGACACTACCAGGGAGCTGTGGGTGGATGGAAAACGCTCTGTGTAAAATGAGCCTGGCGACACAAATCACAGCCCAATCTATCCTGCTAATGTGGGCCCGCTGTAACCCCCAGTGAATTCTGTTGGCTTTACGCAGCTCAAAAGCTCCCAGCTGGGCAGCCAATAAAGAAGAATCATTGTTAAATTGATAACAAGGCAACACTTTCCCCCACAGTCTACATAACCCAGTGGTCTTGAACAAGTCTTAAATTTTAAACATGATTGCATAGGCTAAAAAACCCACACACCCTTCTTCTTCATTGAGAAGGATTTTCCACGTGGATTCAGCCATTTTTGTCCTACAGTAAGAATGAAATCCACCCTAAATGGCTCAAGTCAGAGATTTGAATTTATGGATATTTTCACCATAGCCCACTGGATAACCACCCCCCCCCCCGCCTGCTCCGCCTTCTCTCCAATAGAAGGGGAAACTAATTAAGTAATATATTTCACAGGACATCAGTCCTGTTGACTTCCAGCCCTTGGTCTGTTTAGAAGACCCCTGTTGGAGACTGAACTGCTTGCTTTTTTTTATTTTGTGGTTTGTTAAGTTTCTGAACCAATTTAGTAGTTGATCAGGTCACACTCGGGAGGGGAGAGGCTGTTGGCCTTTGGGAGAAGCCTGCCTTGCCGAGGACCCACCCGCTTCCCTTATGGTGTGGCTTATTGGGCTAAGGTGCAGCTTCAATGGGGCACACCTGCTGGGCAGAGACTGCAAGTCATAAGAAACTGCATCAGGACATGGTGACTAGAACAGGGTGCACACAGGCATGATGAAGGCCAGCAGCCCAGGACTCTGTTCATGCGTAGGAGCAATGTGGGTGAACTTTCTAGGAAGCTAGGAAGTATACACAACATTTTAATAGAAAGCAAAAATCCCTCTCAGTCTTTTCTTACCCAGAAAAGAAGAGGATGTGACGTCACAGGGGTTGCAAGTCACTGAAGATTGGAATGAAGAGGACTCTCCACAGACTTTATCAAGCATGTGTTACACCTTCAGTACTTTGTGGGGGTTCCTAAGTTAGCCACCTTCACAGAACCTGAGAGTTTCTTCAAAATCGGGGTCAGCAAGGGGTGGTAGTTCATGCTTTTAATCCCAGCACTCAGGAGGCAGAGGCGGATGGATCTCTGTGAGTTCCAGGCCAACCTGGTCTAGAGAGCTAGTTTCAGGACAGCCAGGGCTAGACAGAGGAACCCTGACTTGAAAAAAATAACCAGAAACCTCAGAGAGTCTACCACAGGTAGAGCAGATGGGTTTGCAAAGCAATTCCTGCACCAGTGTTTGAGGAGGGCTCTGCCCGGGACTGTGCTCCATGCTGACAGTTGCTCTCCATTTAGTGCACTATGAAAATAAGGATCTGTGGATGTGGCTCTGTGGATAGAACGTTTGCCTAGCATGCACCAAAACCTGGGCAGGAATCCACCCACACCACACAAACTGGTTGTGGGGGCACACTCCTGTAACCCCAGAACTCAGCACAGGGAGGCAGGATAATCAGAAATTCAAGAGGATCCTAAGCTATACAGGGAGTTTGAGGCTAGCCTGGGCTTATGTATAGATAGAAAACTCCAGGTCAGATATTTACCAAAAGTTATCATGCTACACCTGAAGATACACTCCTAACTCATTTCAGAGTACACTGCACAAGCAATTCCAGGGATAGGAGCCAGACAAAGCCGTTTCCATAACGACCTCATGGGCCAAGCCAAGGGAGAGCCTTCCTTCAAAGCAAACAAGGGTATGAAGGGTGTTCCCTCCGCTGACAGGGATCTCCTGTTCAAATCCAGGTTCTGAGAGATTTCTTGAGCAGCCTTAGATACCAGAGGGCCCAGCAAATGCAGCTAATCTCCACTGGCTCCCACCTGGTGGGGAGAGAGGGTTAAGAGGAAAATTATCCAATTCATTTAGTTGTCTAATTTATTTAGGTTTTCCTGGTGAAAGACCCTTTGCCTAAGAGCTATCACATGAGACAGATCAACATCGGGGATGTCTCCCCTGATTTCATTGGACCATTATGTTATATTTTATCTTCATTTTCTGCTCTGATAGATGCTGGCAATACCCCTTGATTGGTTGTGAGAGCCACAGATTTTCCAGAGGCAAATGGAAGTGTCTTTAAAGATATTGTAGAAATTAATGAGCCATGGAGCTTGTTCTAGGAACTTGTCCCTAGTCTCCCTGGGGCTTCCTCGGGTCAATCTTTATCAACTTGTCTACTTCCCAGCATGTAGTTTTCATATCAGATTTCTTTAATTACAAAGGTAATGGTAAAATTGCATTTAAAATTCAAACTATAAAATAAGTAGAGTAAAAATGTAAAAATTTCCCTTTACCCCATCTATTAATCATTACGCACACTGGTGTGTACTTTATAAATTATACTGTATAGAAGCATCAAGAGTGGGCCTGCCTACCAAGCACCAAGATGGCCAGATGGAGTCAAAACCTTGGTCAATCTTTGAATTTTATGAACCCACCAGAGACAGGATATCCAACTTCAGATCCAGCGAAGTCTATCTACTATCTGAGTCTGTTGTTAGGACCACATACTCAAAATAAGCTCTGACCACAGCAGTGTAGACTCTCAGTCCTGCAGTGACAACTGGATCACCAGAAACTGGACCTCCACACCCATAGTGGACAGTTGGAAGCAAAACTCCAGTCTCTCAGGAGACACTGAGCGCATTGGAGCAAAGCCAGGACCCTGCATTGACCTTTGAGGTCTATCTAAGAGTCCTGGTTGTAGGTACAGGATCAGATTCTTGGCAGAATCAGGATCAGATTCTGAGCTTGGTCAATCAAATTAAAAGACTGCAGGTCAATGCCTGTGGTTTGAATAAGAATGCCCCTCATAGGTGCATATAGTTGAATACCTGATCACTAGTTAGAGGAAATATTTGGAAATTATTAGGCGGCATGGCCTTGTGGACTCATGTGACCTCCAGTGCTCCGTTTTTGCCTCATGGTTCTAGATGAAGAGTGTTTAGCTGTCCTTTACTCTGCTATCATGAACTATCACCCCTGAGACTGTGACTCAATTTAAACTCCTTTTTAAGTAAGTCACCTTAGTCAAGGTGTTTTACCACCGCAATAGAAAAAACTAGAGCAGAAGTTGGCACCAGGGAAATAGGATATTGTGTGGCAGGCCTGACTATGATGTTCCGTGGAACATAGAAGACTTTGGACTAGGATGGTGTTTGAATTCTACTAGAATTCCATCTTAGTAGGAGCGTGGCAGACAGTAGTGCAGAGAGCTACATGAACTGTGGAGGCCCAGCTCAAGAGGTTTCAGAGGGTAACAATATAGCAACTAGGCTAGAGACCATTCTTGTGATATTTGGGCAAACAATGTGGCTGCTTTTTTGCCCTTGTCTTAAGAATTTGCCTGAGGCTAAATAGAAGAGTTTGGGACTAATTTTGTCGATAGGAATTTCAAGGCAGCCTAATATTGACTCTGTTGTATGGTTGTTAGTAATCATTTTATTCAGATCTGCAATGAAAAAGAGCAAGAGCAAATAAGGAAAAAAAAGGTTCAGTTTGAGGAGAAAAAGAACAATTGTGAATCAAGAATGCTATACCCTACAACACTACCTTTCAAAAACAGATGGCGAATAACAGTATTTTAAGATAAACACAAACTAAAGATGTTCATGACAAGCAAGCAAACACAGCAGAAGGTTCTCAGTGGGATATTTTACAGGGTGTGTTAGTCAGGGTTTCTATTACTGCGATGAATGACCAGAAGCAAGTTGGGGAGGAAAGGGTTTATTTTGTTTAGGTTTCCACATCACTAGTCATCATCAAAGCAAGTCAGGACAGGAACTCAAACAGGGAAGGAGCCTGGCAGTGGAGCCCTTGCAGAGGCCATGGAGGAGGGCTGCTTACTGACTTTCTCCTCATGGCTTGCTCAGCCTGCTTTGTTGTTGACTTTTTGTTGACCTCCTGAGTCTCATGAGCTCTTGCTTCCTCCCTGGAGAGAATGTCTCCATTTGGAGGAAATTCCCTACAATGTGATAAACCTTCATTTCATCTTGACTTGATTTAGAATCTCATAGAAAACAGGCAGACCTTTGGGTGTCAGTGAGGTCAATGTGTAAACTGAAGGAATAAACAGAGGTGGCATCGTCTCTTGAGCACGTCAGTGTGCTGGCACTATGCAGGTCTTGTTCAGGCAGACATAATGTTGAGACTTCACGGGCGCAGCATCCCTTCTGTATACAGAAGACACATCTTACGGCAGACATTCTGGTCCTCTGATTCTTATATTCTTTCAGCCTCCTCTTCCACAGTGTACCCTAAACCTTAGGTACAGGAGTCATGTTTTAGATCTATCTATTGGGGCTGGGCACATCATGTTTCTCCTCTTAATTAGAATATTTATTTCATTTTCCTATAATACAGTTTCTGACATCTTTGGATTTGACTGCTGTCACATTTTATAACTTTTTAAGAAATTATTTAATCACTCACTTTTGTTGTTTTTTCTATCCTCTCTTGTCATTTACGGGATGCAGGTTACTCTTCACTGTAAGCTTGGCAGTTACAGAGTCTCTCCAGTCTTTCACTTGTTTCCCTAAGTGTATACAGTGAATTCTTGACTTATCAAACTGCAGTGCAACTTAGGATTTTTGACCACATCCTACAACACACAAGACCTTGGAACACGCACTAAGCGACTTACCACCCATCTATCTCCTAACCTCCATTCCTTGTGAATCTGGTATATGATAAACAGCTTTCACCGCTTCCTTTGGGTTCAATTTACCAGCTTATTTTTTACTGAAAATACTTTTTGTATCATCTTCCTTTTAAGGGCTATTTTTGTTGGTTGTAGAAGTCTAGATCAACAGCCATCTGGGGGAGTCTCTAGAAGACTGTGCTGTTTCTTCCTTTTTAGCTTTTTCTTTGAGAGAGGATTGATTGTTTTTAAAATTCAGGAATCCCCAAATCACAAGCATTGAAGAATGATGGTGCTTATAATTAATGTATTAACAAAATTATATCATTTATTATATAATAATCTGTAATGGATATTTGAGTTATCACATGCTGTGAAAATTCTTAATTGAATATATAGATGAATGTGAATAAAGTATTAAGATTCATCTCTTTAATTTATTTTAAATAATACACCATAAATACTCTCTACATATTTTGCAAAAACATTTGCTCCTATTTGATCAAATATTTTCCTGGCTTCTAATTAAATCTGAACATGCTGTTTCCTCCTGAATTTAGTGTATCATTTCCCATCTCCTCCCTGAAGTTGGGAGATCGCTTGGCTGTCTGAGGTGGACACAGTCGGTCAAGGTGACCATGACAGCTCCAAGGAAATGAGTTCAGAAAGTTCAGAGTGACTGCCTTTGGGGAAAATTCCAGACTTGTGCTTAACTTGGAGGGAAATGGAGCACAAAAGGTTCAACATCAGGTTCTGATGTTTGGGTATTACACTTTGCACAGTGTGCCTCTCCGAATCACATTGCAGCTAGGAGATCTAATTTAAAAACACATTATTTCCATGCTTTTCTTTGTCGATGCAATTAGCATTCTTACGAGAGGAACCGGCAAATGCTAAATTCTTAAACTGCTAATGACTTCCCCAGGCTTCTGATCCTTTGCCATGCAAAAGTTCTGAAATACAAAAAGATCATGGTGTGTACCCATCAGTTCCTCATCCTAAGGCTTTCTACTGAAAACAGCTTCTGGAGTGGGGAGTCAGCTCCTGGGCTCACTGCTGTTACTGTGACAGATACCCTGGCCAAATACAAACTTGGAAGAGATAGAGTTATTTGTCTCAGAATTCCAGGTTACAGACTATCACAAAGGAAAACCAAGGCAGGAGCTTAAAAGTAAGCCTGTTTGTTATCACCACACACACAGTATGACCACCTACCACTTCACAGCCAAAGAAGTGGGCTAGGAACCATGGCCAATGCTGTTTGCTAGCTGAATGTAAGCTTTCCGATACAGTTTAAGAACAGCTCCCCAGGGAATGGGGCTTCTCACAGTAGACTGGTCCTTTAATAATCAAGATAATCCCCCATAGACCTGCCCACAAGCCAGTCTGCTCTGGGCAATTACTTAATTGAGATTCTCTTCCCAAATAACCCCAAGTTGTATCAAGTAGACAGTTAAAGCTAAACAGGCAATGCTCATGTAAACTCTGAAAACCTTCAAAGAAATATTTCATATCCTTTGTAGATACTTGAACTTACCTAACAACAGAACAAGATGTGGACAAGGAAGATACATTTGAGTTCTGGGATGGTGGATACCTAGAAATGGGTTGTGGGAGTTGTTAAACTATATAACATTTGGTTTTCAAACTATAAAACAGATATGGCCGTGGAAAGCTTTGTGTGACTGTTTTAGAATCTGTTGTTTTATCTTTGACCTTTTTTTTATAAATAAAAATAAAATTATCTACACATTGTAAAGAGCAATGGGTTTCAACATCTTAAAATAAATACAAGGTCTTCATGACATCTTTGCTTTCAACACCACTCAATGGAAGCCAGTAGGAAGTGATAGAAAGAAAAGCAGCTCAACCTAAACATTTGGTGAAGCAGGAATGCCTGCCTCTGGCTGCCAAACCATGTTCGACGGCATAACGTCCTCTTCAGAAACTGTTCCACACATACTTCTTGCCAGCTGAGCACTTGATGAGCAACGGCTTTGGACTCAGAGTTTTGTGCTCTGTCAAGTACTGAGATTACCTGCTGGTACAGCGGCTGAACTGTTCCCCCAGAGAACCATGAAGTGTGGTGATGAGATGAGCAGACCTGCTTTTCGTCCCGCCCGGCTCCCGCACGGCTAGCTTTACACCCGAAATAACAACACACAAATTGTATTCATTTAAACACTGCCTGGCTCATTAGCTCTTGCCTCTTCCTAGCTAACTCTCACATCTTGATTAACCAATTTCTATTAATATGTATCGTCACTTGACTGTGGCTTACCGGCATGAGTCTAACCACCGTTTGTGTTGGGTAGGAGAAGCATGGCATCTGCCTTACTGCCTTCTTCCTCCCAGCATTCTGTTCTGTCTTCCCCACATACTTATGTTCCGACCTATCAGGCCAAGCAGTTTTCTTTATTAATTAACCAATGAAAGCAACAGATAGATAGAAGACCCCCCCCTACATCAATAAAGCCCTTCAATCTGAATATAAGATGCTCCGTAGCAGCACTTAGACCTCAGTTCTTTTTCAAACGAGAAATTTAATGAATCATCGCTTAAACTGATAGGGTTTTTCTTAAGGCTTATTTTAATTTTGAATTAAGTGTTTGAATGTGTCTGTGTGGGTAGGACCCTGAAGAGTCCAGAAGAGGGTATCAGATCCCCGCAGCTAGAGCTATAAGTTGTGAACTGAGCAGCATGATTCTGGGAACTGTACTCAGGTCTTCTGTTGGGGCAGTACATGCCCTTAACTCCAGCTCCAACTTGTGAGTTTTTGTAGGAAGCTTCATAAACACATCAAACAAAAGAAGCTGTGTGGGCAACTCTATGAAATATGATGCAGCTGAGCACAATGGTGCACTCTTCATGGCATTCTGTATTGCTGTGCCATCTTCACGGTCATGGCATTCTGTATTGCTGTGCCATCTTCACAGTCACGGCATTCTGTATTGCTGTGACATCTTCACAGTCACGGCATTCTGTATTGCTGTGTCATCTTCATTTTACAGCATTCTACATTGCTGTGACATCTTCATTGCCCTGTATCACCAAATGGACAAACAGCCTTTGGACACTCTGGGCACCTTAAAGGGGATGGAATCAAACTGCTATCTTGGTTGATAACAGAACAACACTGAAAACAATTCTAGAAAAGCAGTGATAGTTCTGGAACTCACCAAGCACCCATCCTCCTGCAGCATCAGGCTAAGCCCCATCAGGAAGACGAAACAATGCTGCTCTGACCCTCTCTTCCACCTGCTGCCCATTTCCAGACTGCCTGTGATGAGCTAATGAATTATACTACAGTGTAATCAGAAGGCCACCTCTGCGATTTTCTTGTTCTCACAAATCCTGGAGATGACCACAGCTGTACAAAGCACATCTGTTCTTAGGAATCCTTTACAAATACCAACTAAGCGACTCCACATTGCATTTTCAGGATCCTAAAGGGGTCTTGAAGCATGACTTCATGTCTGGTTCCTCCCCATGCTGGCCCATTAGATATTTTTTTGACAGTCTTGAATGCATCAAAAAGTTCTGTGGTGCACAGTGTATCTGAAGCTCCAAGATCATATGTCTCTGGTAGAGACACATGGCTTCTCCAAGGGCGGGTCCCAGACCATCGCATCAGCTAGAGAGAATGTTTAAAGTGCACATTGTCAGTGTTCTCTGGACTCCGTGAATCAGAAGCTCTGGTGGTGGGCTGGGTCCCAGACTGCCCAGAAACCTATGATAATGGGGTGTGCTGAACCTGAAGAACAATTTATGACCTCCAATGTTGGCCCAGCTGGAGGGGATAAGGTACACTCTGAAGAGTATGGATTCTGAAGCCAGACATTCTGGCTTCGAGCTCCAGAATGGCTTCCCACTAGCTTTGGAATATATACATCGAGTTCTTCATCCTCTTACCTATTACCTTATCTGGACAACGAAGTTCTTGGTAGTATGCCTTCGCTGATGGCTACTGTTGTCAATTTGACACAACCTGGACTCCCAGTGAGGGATTATCTACACGGAATCAGCCTGGGGTCCTGTCTGTGTGGCACTGTCTTAACTAAGTTAAGATATGGGAAGACCCAGCCCACTGTAAGTGGCACTGTTCCCTAGACATGGAGTCTAGAGCACATCAAGCAAACCCGTGCACATATATGCATTCGTTTCTCTCTGCTCTTGATTGTGGATGTGATTTGAATGACTGAACTTCCGGCCTTGGCTTCTCTACAGCAATGTAACTGAGGACGGCAAACTGAAAGAAATCCCTTTCTCCTCTAAGCTCAGGGTGTTTCATAACAGCAACAGAGAGGAATCTAGAACACCTGTTTGGATTCTTAGGAGGATGTAATGAACTGTTTCAATAACCCCTAGCTGATGTTGTTAGGTTCTACCACCCAGGAAACAGCCCCCCAAAAGGGAAGACCCAGCCCAAGGTCTGTCTGAGGCAAACCCCTTTTCACCATTCCTGGCCTCCATGATCTCACCTGAAGAATGGATCATAACACTCTAACAACTTTTACCACCGAGCTAGTGCAGAGAAAAAGCGCAATGTATGTAAGAACAAGGTGGTTAGCCACACTCATGGGCTTGGTGGCATGAGTCTCCCTCATTAATTGTGAGGCGTACCCCATGGTCCATCTTTTAGTTTCCTTCCACCTGCTAATCCTCCAGCCTGCTCTGTAAGGAGCATGCGATTCATATTGAAAGCAGCTGCCTGTGTCGCACTGGTTATCATTTTAGTGTCTTAGACAGTATTGATTTCAATATCTGATGTTCTGTCTCCTTCAGAGTGACATCAATCATTCTCACTAAATACATTCTGCTTTTTTCCACAGAGGTTTCCATCTGAGTAAAATATATATATATATACCAGTTATCTGCCTTGAGGCTTCCCTACAGTCTGGAGGGTGACTACACAGAAGATAGACAACAATAATAGCTATTCGCGCAGGGACTCCTGGGAAGAGGACCACGCTAAGGCTCCACACAACTTCACTTAGAATAACCCACCAAGCAAGCAAGGGCTCCTGTCAGTCTTACAAATAGAAGGAAAGCCAGTCTGAGAGGATAAAGGACTTGACCAAAGTTTTCCCATCAAAGAAAATGTCCACGATTCTAAGAGTCCTTTGTGTGAAGAGACACACTTTATTGTGTCATGGTTACTCTTTCAGCACTTTGAAAACTGAGTATACAAATATGGAAATCAAGACGAATAAGCTAGAACACATCACGTGCTCCTCAATAGGACAACTATATGGTTTGACCATGAAGTGTTCCACTGAAGAGCTCATGGATCGACAGCTTGATCCCCAACTGCTGGTGCAATTTGGAGAGCTAGAAACATTAGGAGGAGGTTTGTCCTCTGGGCCTCCATCTTGACCTAGGGCCTTTTCTGTCTCCTCTCTGCTTTCCGTCTTCCCTGAGGTGGGGGACTTGGCTCTGCCAGTACTTCCACTCTGATGGATAAGGTTCTCTGAAGCAGGGAGACAAAAGAAATCCTTGCTCCTTTAAATTGTTCTGCTCAGAGAATTTGTCAGAGTGGTTCTTTAAAAAGTGGCATCATTGTCTCAGGAACTGGGAGAGAAATTCTAAAGTGGGATGGATATATATATATATATATATATATATATATATATATATATCCCAGAACTGGATAAATGTATGTGAAACCAGGCATTTTAACACACCTTCTGTACTGGCATACTCTCTGAAGGCTGTGGGAGATTTGCAGACATCATGTCTTCTGTGTAATAATCCTCTTGTACACTATAAAGATTTGTCACTCAAACTGGTTTACTAGCCGGGCGGTGGTGGCGCATGCCTTTAATCCCAGCACTTGGGAGGCAGAGGCAGGAGGATCTCTGTGAGTTTGAGGCCAGCCTGGTCTACAAAGGGAGTTCCAGGGCAGGCTCCAAAGCTACAGAGAAACCCTGTCTCGAAAAACCAAAAAAAAAAAAAAAAAAAAAAGACTGGTTTACTAAAACACTGATTGCTCAGTAGCCAGGCAGGAAGTATAGGCGGGACGACCAAACTAAGAATGATGGGAAGGAAAAGGGTGGAGTCAGGAGACACCAGCCAGATGCAGAGAAGCAAGATGGGCACGCCATACTAAAAAAAGATATCAAGTCATGTAGCAGAGTATAAATAGAAATATGGGTTAATTTAAATGCAAGAATTAGCTGGAAAAAATGTCTGAGCTATCAGCTGAACATTGATAAGTAATATTCAGCCTCTGAGTCGGCTATTTGGAACCAGGCAGTTGGAAGAGAAATGTTCAACTACACATGTCAACTAGAAGGAACAAGACTCAAGTGTTCTGCAAGTGGATATTTTACTTTGTCTTGTCATAGTGTCTCTAAGTATGTGTATATGTGGATGGAGTGGTGGTGGATGCTAGCTACTGTCCCCATTGTTGCCCCAAAAATACCTAGCAAAAGCAACTTAAGAAGGGAAAGATTTGTTTTGGTTCACAGTTTGGGGGGTAGAGTCCGTCATGGTGGGGAGTCCTGAGGGGAGGATCTTGAAGCAGCTGTTCACATTGCAGCCGCGGTCAGGACACAGAGAACAGTGACTGCCAGTGCCCAGCTCATTTTCCCCTTCGTATGCTGTCTAGAATCCCAGCCCTAGAATGGTGTCCGTCACATTTAAGGTGGGCCTTCTTACCTCAGCTTACCTAATCTAGAAGATGTCTCACAGACATGCCCAGAGATTCATCTCCAAGGTGAATCTAGATCTTGTCAAGTTGACAATCCATATAAGACCTCAGTGGGAGCAAAAAAGTCTACTCTGCCATTTTCTAAGCACTGGAGAACTGCTCTCCAGATATCTGAATAAACTAGCTTGCTAACTCAACTGGAAGTGCCTTGCAATTCTGTGGCTCTCTTCATCTCGGGTATGAGTTCTGGAAGATTCGGGGGCGTTTGCTTCAACTTTGGAAGGAGATTCTGTATCATTCCTCAGTTATTGCCCAGGGACGATGTGAATTTATGGGGTGTTGGTCTGCACAAAAACAGCACTACAACATAAAATGCATCATTAATACTTTAAAACCCAGCATGATTTATATTTATATAAATAACATAAAAGAAGCCAATTAAACCAAAGTCACTGGAGTGTAAATAACATAAAAACTTATTGTTCTGTGAGCTACCGAGAATAAACTAATAATGAATGTATTTATCATATGTCTGAGAACCAAGCAGGTAGGAGTGGGTTAAGCAGGTTGCAAGGAAAAGCTGGTCTTCTTGAAACTTCTAAGGTTGACCTCAACATTTTCATCTAATCCAGATCCATTTAAAATGTGACATTTTCTCTGACTGTTACCTTTAGTCCATTTGAGCAATTAATAATTTCAGTGTAACAAGGATGCCTAGATTCAAACACTTTGTAATCTAACTAGGAGGATATTTAAAATTCATTACAGTACATTAAACTTGCAGGGAACAGTTAGCTCCGTTACAAAATAAATAAATAGCCAATGTGCTTTGATCAGCAGAAATTCTGATAAAATCAGCAAAACACCAATTAAAATGTGAAAAATGTCACCTACTGTAGTTATTCTAATGGAACATGGACTTAAAGGAAGAAACTGATTCAATGTTTATTTTCATAGCAGCTGTGGCTTTCAAGTGTAAACCATTTCCCTTTGCTAGGGAATCTAGCTCTTCCAGAGACCAGTCCGAGTCTAAGCACAATTGGTAGAATTACAAAGGTAGCTCATCGCTGTGGGTTGAATTAATCGTGTGTGTGGGGGGGTGGTGCACAACTGTCCTGGAACTGGCTATACAGACCAGGCTGGACTCTAACACATAGAGACTCCCTGCCTCTGCCTCCCAAGAGCTGGCATTAAAGGGTGGCCACACCTGACATGTTATGTTTGTTTTGATACAGCATCTCACGTAGACTTCGCTAGAACTCAATATGTAGTTGAGGGTGACCTTGAACTCCTGATCTGCCTGCCTCATGCTCCCAGATGCTGGGATTACAGGTGAGTTACCTAGTGCTGGGCTTCAAAGCCAGGGTCTTTGTGCACGCTAGGCAACCATCTACTAAGCTGGCCACCTCCCCAGTACACATCATCATTTTCCTATGTTAGCAGTCTTCTCTTTTTGAGACGTGCTCTTAACTGATTGAGTGGGGAAGGAGCAGCCAAACCCTCTAGGTATTGATTCTAGATGAATCATAAGGATTTGATCTCATGTCTCCTCACGTCAGTTGTTTGGGTTTATTGCTACAACAGTCTGTCAACCATAAGGATTTCAGAATGACAAGTTCAAGTTCCGTCTCAGCTTTAACCCACAGGAAGGTGCCCGGTGAGTGTCTGGTAAGTGAGCACTGAGAGGACCCAGGAGTCTGCCTCATTCAGCTGGATCTGTAGCACGCGACTCTCCTACCTCCAGGACGTCAGGAATCCACTCCCAGTTCCCTAGGGGTCGAGAACCAAGGAGAGAAATGACAGCAAAAGACCCAGTCACTTAGCATCTCATTGCGCACCTTGTTTATCGAATTTAAAAGAAAGCAAAAATAGAATTACTTTGAATGGCAAGGCAGGGTTCCTTCTGTCACCCGCCTTTTCTTCAGTGTAGGCACTTTCTCCTTGCCGGAAACCATGCATTCATTTCTAACAAGCCCTGTGGAAGCTCTGCCAGTTCTGGCCACTTCAGAGATCAGTAACAGGAAAGAAGTGTGCAAACGGCACGGCGGGTAGGTGCCCTGTTCTCCTTTTGAGTCTTCTCAAAGCGCTGTGTCATCGTCTTTCAACCATAAACACACTGGCTCTTCTAAAAGCGTGTTTCCAGTGAGGTCCTCTCCGTGGTCCCCGTGCTGCCCACGGCTTGTTCATTACTCAACTAGGAAACAGCCCAGACTTTCAGCAAATCCACAGCTTCAAAACCCAAACAAACCACAGTTAAATCTGAAAGCCAGGCAACACGTAGCGAACTTTAAATGTCAATTTTAATGAATCTGAAATAACCAATTGCCTGGGACGGGCTATCCCGCTTTCGACGTGTTGTGGAGCTCTTGACTTTGTGGCTCACACCTTGCATTTATATTTTGAATGGAGTTGGGAGGTTTCCTTAATCAGTCCTTTTGACAACGTAAGCTCTGCCTGTCTGCCCAGGCACACACTGCAAAACGTCGCCATGAACATGCTATAGGATTTTATGACTATCTGTGAATCATTCATTCATTTCGAGGCAGTGTCTCGTGTAGTCCAGGTTGGCCTAAAGTCACTCTACAGCCAAAGATGACGCTGAATTCTAATCCTCCTCCTGCCTCCCTTCCCAAATACTGGCCTTATAAATTTGGACCACCATCCTCTCTCTCTGTCTCTCTCTGTCTCTGTCTCTCTCTCTCTCTGTCTGTCTCTCTCTCTCTCTTTCTCTGTCTCATTACTGAGGATCCAGCCAAGAGCTTCAAGCATGCATTTTTTACCAACTATCCTACGTCTCTGGCATCTATCTGATGACAAATCTGAAAGAACATGTGTGCCCTTCCCTGCAGCTGCTCATATCTTTTCATTTCCTTAGGAATCATAACTTGTGATGAAATCAGGAAGACTCTTGAGCACATCAACACTCTTCAACACACGGTCACTGACGAGGCCCCTTGAAATGTCACTTCGCTGCATTTGTAAGAGGAGCAAACAGTGCACCTAAGTGACAGGGTTGCCAGGAAGTTGAATGATTGCACCTGTGAATTGTGTGGGACAGCGGCCAGGCCACAGGATCACTCACCGCACTCCTATCATATTTAGCCAAGGTCTTGAACATCTAAAGAACAGCACGAGGCATGATAATAGAAGGCAGAGGTGCTATTCCACAGGGTTACAGATGCAGGATACAAACATATGTGTATATGTGTGTATGTGTTTGTGTGTGTGTGTGCACGCATGCATGTGTGAGTGTGTGTGAGAGATGCAGACATGTGTGTTCTGGTGCTCATACGTGCCTGTGTGCACAGAGGCCAAAAGAGGACCTTGGGTGTCCCATTTTTTCCTTATGTCCCCCTATACAAGGTCTCTTGCTGAATCTTGAGCTAATCTGGTGACCAGTAAATCCCAGTGATCACCATGTCTCCACCTCCCACAGTGCTGTGGTTACAGGGATATGTGGGCAGCCCAACTCCATGCACGAATAGATTTGAATTCAAATCTCCAGGCTTGAAAAGCAAACACTTACCCACTTAGGTATCTCCCCAACCCAAACCACCCAGCTTTTATCTGAAATTCAAATTTAAGACCTTGTGCTCTTCTCTGGAAACTCAGTGTTAGTGTTGGGTGCTGCCGGACCTTCCCAGCTCTTGTTTTTTTCAAAGTCTTTGGGATTCAAGCAATGGGAAGGTTAGAAGTGGAGTCAAAGTGACGGGTTTTACTGCTTCCCTTCACTTGGGCGAGACTGAAAGTTCCCACTTTCCCTGCGGATGTCCTTGAGAGGTTGTGACTTGCTGTCAACGACACCTGCATTGGCTGATAACTCAGAGGCTATGATGCTCTTGTTTATGGCCCCTTCACCTCCTCCGACATTTTTACTTGACTAATTCACTGTTTCAAACCAGCCAGAGGTGGGGGTGGGGGTGGGGCAAGAAATCACTCAAACTAAATGCTACTTTGAAGTTCGGTTACTTGGCTGGAAAACCGCAGATAAATTGATGGCTGCAAATGGTCTGAAATTTGAATGATTCTTTTTCCACTTCAACTAAATCTATTGAGCACACCCAAATAATTTAAAAGCGCTGAAAATAAGCAGTATTGGGGATTAATGAAAGCAATATGCTCAGTCTGTTGCATTTATTATTTTTAAATTATAGGGCTCCCACTTGAAGAAACGCAACGAGGTTGAAACGAAGCAATTTTGTTGTTAAATATTGTCGTTTAGAAGAAAATGCCCGGGACCCTGGAACTGAAATTGTCCAGGCTGCTGCTGTTTTCTGTTGATCCTCAGCTCTTTTCTTTCCTTTCTTTCTTCCCTTTTTTTTAAATAAATCTATTTATCTATTTATTTTACATCCTGGCCACAGTTTCCTCTTCCTCCTCTCTTCTAAGTCCCTCCCCTTCCCCATACCATCTCCTCTATTTCTATCCCCCAATCCCCTTCTCATTCATTTCTGTTTAGGAAATGCATGTCTCCCATGAGCATCAATAAAACATGGCATATCAAGTTTTAGTAAGACTAAGCACCTCCCTTTGTATTAAGGCTGGCCAAGGGGACCCAGTATGAGGAGTGGAGTCCCAAAAGCCTGGAAAAGAGTTGGAGGCAGCCCCTGCTCCCACTGTTAGGAGTCCCACAAGAGGACCACGCTGCACAACTGTAACATATATGCAGAGTGCCTAGGGCAGTCCCATGCAGGTTCCCTGGTCATTGGTTCAGTCTCTGCGAGCCTCTCTGAGCCCAGGTAAGACGATTCTGTGCATTTTCTTATGGTGTCCTTGACCCTGCTGACTCCTCCACTCCTTTCTCCTCCTCGTCTGCAGGATTCCCCTAACTCTGCCTAATGTTTGCCTGTGGATCTGCATCTGTTTCCATCAGTGGCTGGATGAGGCCTCTCTGATGATAATTGGGCTAGAAACCAATCTGGTCACAGGAGATGGCCAGTTCAGGCAATGTATGTGCTGTTGCTAGGAGTCTAAGCTGGGGTCTTTCTTGGAGAGTCCTGGGAGATTCCCTTGTGCCAGGCTTTTACCTGACCCCAAAATGCACCTCACCTCTCATCCAGTAGTCTCTTTCAGTACTCTCTCCAACTTCCCTTACTCCCCCAACTGATCACTCATGTTCTCATCCCCAATCGCCCCCAGTTCACTTAAGAAATCTCTTCTACTTCCTAGATCCTTAATTATTTTCAAGTACACAAGAAAGAAAAGCAGGAAAACAGGAAAGTCCACATGATCCCACATGGGAAATTAACTAGACTTGGGGCAAAGCTGTGTGGACCACAGGGCCCAGGAAAACTGAGAAGGCTTGCAGATCCCCGGCAATTCCTTCAGGCTGCTTTTATAAGCATGTGAGCTTGAATTTAATACTTTGAAGACAAATTAAGATCTTGGAAAATTCTAGTCATGGAGCCAAGAAGACCCTGGCATCTGGAGTTTCCCAGGGGTTTATTTTTGTTTCGGAGAATGTTCTAGTTTCATTCCATGACTGTAGCAGATACCAAGATCAAAAGCCACTTAGGGGAAGAATGGTTTAGTTCAGCTCACTGGTCACCGTCCATCACTGAAATAAGCCAGAGCAGGAACATGAGCAGGAACTTGAAGCAGAAACCATGGCAGGATTGCTGCTTGCTGGCTCACTGACCCATGCTTAGCTAGCGCTCATACACATTCCAGGACCACCTGTCCAGGGAATGGTATTACCCACCACACACACACACACACACACACACACACACACACACACACACACACCAGTTAACAAGACAATTCCCACCACTAGAGAGGCCCACAGGCCAATCTGATCTAGGCAATTCCTCTCTTAGATGACTCTAGGCTGTGTCAAGTAGGATGCCAAAACTAGAATAGGAAGGTTTAGAAATTTAAAATAACTTATGCCAGATGTTGACAAAGGAAAATGGGCTTTGGAGTTGTGTGAATTTAGGCAACTTGCTCATGCTGAGATTGGAGTTTCTTTCTTGAAAAATGAGTGTGCAAGAGGCAGGGGAATACAGCCCAGAGAATTTATGAAAATGCCACCTCATTCCTGAGGAGCAGAGACAGGAACCATTTATTTTTCTTTCATTATTATTTTTCTACTCTTTATTTTTCAGAAATGAAAATTAACAAAGTTAGAGTTGCCAGATAAAGTAAAAGATTCCTAGTTACACTCCAGGTAACAATAAATAAGTGCTTTTGGCCTGGGGAGATGGCTCAACTGGTAAAGTGCTTGTCATGCAGGCATGAGGATCTGAGTTCAATCCCCCAAACAAACATGAAAAAAGCCACACACAATAGGGCATGCTTGTGATACTGGAACTGAGAAAGTAGAGACAAAAGTATAGGCAAACTTTTCTTTACTGCCCACCAGTTTCCAAATAACTATACAGAGACTAAATATTAACTATAAATGATGGGCCAATAGCTCAGGCTTATTAATAACTAGCTCTTACAACCTAAATTAACCAATTTCTATTCATCTGTGTGCTACCAAGACTTGTTTACCTAATCTATGAACTTCTGCACATTGCTGCTTCTGCAGCTGGCTCTGTCCTCCTTCTTCCCAGAGTTCTCTGTGTCTGGCTGTACCATTTATACTTTCTGTCTAGCTACCGGCCAGTCAGCTTTTTATTAAACCAATTGGAGTGACAAATCTCTACAGTGAACAAAAGGATTATTCTATGGCACAGGGGGATCCCTGAGATTCACTGGCCAAATAGCCTAATCTAAGCCAGTGAGAGACCCTGTTTCACAAAAACAAGGTGGGGGCTAGAGAGAGAGCTCAGTGGGTAAAGATGCTTGCAGCCAAGCCTGACATCCTGAGTGCAATCCCATGGCCCACATTCCGGGGGTGGGGAGGCAGAATTCCTAAGGTTGTCCTTTGACCTCCACACATATCCCATGGTATCTAATAAAAAAATAATAAAAGGTGGATGGCACATGAAAAATGACACACACACAAGGTTGACCTCTGGATTGCACATGTGTCCATACATAAACACACAAGTAAGCCTATACAAACAAACACACACATTCATATATGCACATACACACTCACATACAGATATCAAAAATAGGTGTTTTGTGTCTCTTATATGTTACTGATAAATGAAAACTAATTTCTATGCATAAGGATGTTTTATATAACCCTGTCTCAGGAAAAAAAAACAAAGACATTCTACACATAAGGGACATATATTCACTAATAAATAGTCCTTGTTACTTATTTGAAATTCAGTCTTTTTTTTTTTTTTTTTTTGGTTTTTCGAGACAGGGTTTCTCTGTGGCTTTGGAGCCTGTCCTGGAACTAGCTCTCTAGACCAGGCTGGTCTCGAACTCACAGAGATCCGCCTACCTCTGCCTCCCGAGTGCTGGGATTAAAGGCGTGCGCCACCATCGCCCAGCTTGAAATTCAGTCTTAACTGAGCATTAAGCCATAAACAAAAAGCTCTTTTCAGGAAGGCTGTTGAAATTTTAATATTCATATTTTCCTGCTTAATGATCTTTTTGTAATTCTGTGATTTCTTTTAAAAAAATTATTTTCCTTTAAAATTTGTGCCATAACAATTTTAATTTAAGAAAAGGTTCTCCTTCCTGAATTTTGGGGCATTTCAGTTAGGGACAGAGTTCTGTACCTGTGGGGCTAGCTGAAGTATGACATTATTCAGAGAATGTGAGCATCAGGCACAGATGCATCCATGTGCATGTGACTCGTGTGAAGCTTGGCACCGGGAGGGGTCAGGGGAAAAGAGGAGCTATTTATACTGCTCCCTCTTCTGCATGGGAAGCACACGCCAAACTCCGACTGGATGGAAGACTCTGACAGAGTCCCTTGGGATAGAAGAGTGAACAACCCACTACTGGGAATGTCTCTATGGCAATACTCCCCGCTTCATTAAATTTACTCCCTACGATGGAGAGTTTTAGCTGCCAGATGGCCACAACCTGGGAAGAGAGGTCTCAATGAAGGGTTATCTAGAACAGGTTGATCCATGGGCGTGTCTGGGTGGGATAGTGTTGACTGCTGTAATTGATGTTGGAAGACACAGTCCAAAAGTGGGCAGCTCCATTCCCTCCCTGATTTGGGGTCCCGGATTGTATTGAGTAGAGAAAACTAGCTGAACACCAAGCGTTCAAGCCTTCATTCATTCTGCTCTTGACAGTGGGTGTGATGTGACTGGCTGTCTTGCTCCTATAGCTGGGATTTCTTCACAATGATGTACTATATAATTTGGATTTGAGAACTAAAACAAGCCTTTTTGTCCCTAAGCTGCCTATCGTTGGGGCATTTGATCACAGCAACAGAAACGGAACCATGATGACTAACGAGGATGCTGTATGTAATTGTGATGGAAAGAGGAGAGGGAAGAGGGTGGAGAGTGAGATGGGGGGGGGGGTTAAAAATGGTGCTGATGATTGACATCTGACCAGAATCCTCAGTGAAGCTACACAGCAGACCACACAGACATCGAGGGGAAAACATAACAAGTCAAATCATTATTGCCCAGATGGACCCAGAAACTTGACTGTGACTGTAACAAGCCAGTCTAACAGGAAAAATTGGTCCATCCATATGTGGCCCCCAGTCTCTCACTGTCAGATCCATCCCACATCCTGCTGGCAAGTCTAACTTGGATGTGTCGAGGTCTCAAAGGGCCACTGGAGCCTCTTCTCGTGGGAGGCAAACACCACCTACAGCCACTGGCTTCATCTAGCAGGGAGCTAAGGACTAAGTGACATAGTGCAGTGCCCTGAGTGTGAGACCATGCACAGCTCTGCCCGGCTCACTCCTCCAACTCTGCTGCTTCATAATCTCAGTTGTTTCCTTCACTTTTCCCTCCTGCACTTTCCTGTAGTAAATAGCTACTACAAAACTCCCTCTGAGTGGCTGCATATGGTCGCTGGCAGGAGGCTGTTTCCTGTCACCAGGCAGAGTGTGGAACTTGGTGAGATGACCTTGAAGGGGAGTGGTGCTTGTTGAAAATCTGTTTAAAATGCAGCTCCACTGATTTTGTAATTCTTTCAAAAATTTCCTTTCCCTAGACCTCCTGAAAGGGTTCCAAGAATACAGCAGAATTATTCTGAACTCTTTGTTCATAGGCTAGCACATTAGGGCAGTACTTGGTAACTGCCTCTCACTTTTAGGTAGGGCAACATCTCTTCATTTATTTCCCTTTCTCTGTTTTTCCTTTTTTAAATTTCTTTCTTCTTTCTTTTCCTTCCTTCTTTTCTTCCTTCCTTCCGAGTCTAGCCCAGGCTGAGCTTACTATGTAGCCAACAGTGACCTGATCCTATTGCCTCCACTTCCCGAATGCTCCGAATGGAGTCACAGCTGCACACCACCCACTCAGTTTTATGCAGTGCTCAGAATGGAACCCAGAGATTCACGCATGCTAGGCAAGCACCCCATCAACTGAGCTACAGTCCCAACCCATATTTACATTATTTTTTGGCATAAAGCACAAATATTAACTGTAGTATGAATGCATTATAACTTATATACCCAATGGTCTAAAGGTCTTGCTTTTTTTTTAAAGTTCTCATTCCTTTCAGATAGTATTTCATCACTGTGGATGTGAGTATAATACATTTGAGGACATTGTTCCTGGCTCCATCCCTACCAGAAGTAGCTGTGGTGTCCCCAAGATCCTGGGTATAACAACCCTGTGACAGTTTCTGAAAGTTTGGTTCAAACAAGTAAAGGGCTAGGGACAAAAGTTCCTGGAACTTGCTGCCCAAGACTTGTGGGTCCCATCTTGATGGCTTTCAAGAAAATTCCAGAGTTAGTTCCCAAACCACTAGACACGTCAGAGTCCACTAAGGGGAGGGACTTATGGAAAGCTAGACGTTCCCCGCACCGAGTCCTTTGATCTGCTGAGGAGTGAAGAGAGCAGAGAGGGTGTCCTTTGGTTTTGATCACGAGCTAAGAGCTACAGCTTGGATCACAATTGTCCCCTAAAGACCTGGATGCTAAAAGCTGGTTGCCAGGATGACGTGATTGGGAAATGGTGGGAACTTTAAGAGCTGAGGTCTGGTAAGGTCTTCAGGTCACTAAAGGGCGCTGGAGGAGCCTGGTCCTCCTGATTTCACTCCTGACCCTGAGTCCCATTGTGAGTTGCATCCATGATAGATGCCTCGCCCCAGGTCTGAAAATGCTCTAGTCAATCGTGACTAAAACTTCTGAATCCATGAGCTAAAACAATCCTTTTCTTTCTTATATTACCTTGGTGGTTTGTTACAGTGATGGAAGGCTAACCAACACCAGTCACCCTTCACGCAGGTGAGGCCTACTTTTCACTAAGATCTGCCTTCTCACCTCCTTTCTGCAGATGCTTGGAAACAGCTCCTGCCATTCTCTCAGCCTGGAGGAGCAGAACTTGTGGTATAGAAGTCTTAAAACAGTAAAAACTGTTGGTCTAGTCTAGCAGGCTGGTTCTATCTAAGAGACTCACTTTAACAAAAATACCTTTTATCCCTTAAAGTTGCTTCTTTTATTATTTTATTAATAAAACATGGTCAGGAGTCAGATATTAGGGTAAAACATGATAGATCCCCAGAGCAATGGAAAAAGCCATCAGTGACCTCTTCTCTCTATGTGTCCCCCCCTTGGAAGGGCTGCGTGTCTCCTTTGACTTCTCCTTATTCCTCCTGTGTGTCCATCTATCTCCTCTAAGTAGGTCAAAAAATTCTATGGTCCACTCCGATCAGCTGAATGTGGACCCCACCCTCCAAACCAAGGCCTGACTCCATTGGTGGTCTCGAAGCAACAGCACAAACAAATCTCCTGCAACACATACTACATTAAATAAGCAACAATTTCTCATTCTAAGGATCTACTTTAAAATTTTTTGTTGGGAAAAGAAAATTCCTACCAAATGCTATACTATGATATTGAGAAGGAATTCCAATTTCTCAAAAGTTGTTTCTGTCTTAGGACAATAACAACAATGACAACAATAATAAGAATACCCAGAAAAACTAAAACATTGGCAATGGTCCCCTCATTCCCCCCAAACCAATTCAGAATTTTAAAATGGTAATTTCCTAAGCGCAAACACCACGAAAGAAAAATGTATTTATTAGTAAAGAAAAATCCAGCTTCCTCTCTGTGCTGTTCAGTTATCCTTCTCGTTTCTTAATAGTCCTACATTCATAAAAGGCCAAAGGACTCTGACCTTGCCAAGCTAACTGAGCAGGAAAAGGCAATCATGTGTATAAGGTTGTCACCCACCCCACAAATTATGATAAAATATACCTCAGCATCAGGGAGAAGAGTTGCATTTCTCAGTGACATCCACAGTGGTACGTTTAAGGATTTGAATAGAAGACCAATTTATTTCCCACTAACGTGTTTTATGGCTATCATCAAGCATGATGTCTTCAGAGGCTGAAGAGTGATGTTTTTATGAACTCGGACTCCTGGCTGCATTGTCTCTGCAGCTCAGAAATGATCTCTCCATCTTCCTAAAATTTCTCCTCCTCACCCCCTGCCTTTGCCCCCATTTTTTTTTTTGAGTAAAAGGAAAATGGGGGCGGGGCGATAAAATGAATCCACATCAGACAAAGGGCACCCGAACAGCTCTCCAGCCTGGCATAGTTTTGGAATGAATGATTATCTGGCTAATTAGTGAAATAAATAATAATAATTGCCTGTCCCTCCTCATTAGAGCCCTTAATAGCAAATGGAACCCCATTGCAGAGCTCGAGTCCTATGTTTAAACACAGGACTTGATTCTGAGTTGAGGAAGAGACACAACTCTACATTACAGATATCCATGTGGGAACACTAAACTCAGGGGGACAAGGAAGACTGGAGACTTCCAGATCTGCAAGGCAGGAGGCTTGGGCTAGAGAGGACATGCTGCTGTCACCCTACCCCACTTGAGAACTTTACTATGTTCTGACCATCCAAGAAGTGACAGACAAGCTGTTTGAGAATAGATCGCGGGGACAGAATACGGGCAGACTCTCAACAGTCTAAGATGTATCCTACAGTGTCCATGTTCTTAGAATCCAATTCTACCCACTACTTCAGTTCCTTCCCAGAAGCTCCTGGGAATGCCCATCATCTCTGAAACTCTGGATTTGAGCCCAGAATCCACATGCACATCTGGTCCACGTTAGCATCTGGATTCTCAGGGACTAGCCCAAATACCCATTGAAATTACCGGGCGCGAGCGAGAACCGATCCCAAAACACACAACAAAACCCACTTTAAAAGTTTATTAAGAGAGGAAAAGACACATGTACAGGCATGAGGAAGTTGGTGCAGGGAGGAAGTGTGGAGCTGGCGTGTCCAACTTTTAAAGGCTGCCTAGCGCCTGCGCACAGGGGCTTATGTGGCTGCGTCAAGCGTAGATCATGATTGACCATACCGCATGTATGCCATGTAGGGCTTGAGGGCCCTTGGGTGGCTATGTAAATTGCCTGAGCGCTTGACGGCGCATGCGTGGCCCTGGAACCCAGAAGTACTAGTTTGGGGTGGCTAGACATTTTGCCAAAGCGCTGGATGGTGGAAACGATAATACCTACTTCTGAAGACCTTATGGTATGGCTAAGAACATGTTAGTCTGGGCAATTCCAGGCATCAGGTGCGCCTTTGCCCAGTGGAGAAGATACAGAAAACCTCATTATCACCACAATCTCCCACACGTATACCCGTAATCAATATTAAAACCTTTAAAACAGTCCTCCGTCTGTGTTCAGAGAAATGTGTTCTTTAGTCACTAAAGACCAGTCTCAGCTCAGAAGCACAAGCTGCTCGGGAAAACGCGTGCACACCCAGACACTTGCTTTCAGAACAAAGTTTCCAAAAGTTGTAGGCGGTTCAGAGGACGCAGGGCACATAGAGAGATGGCAGTCGACAACACAGGAAGGGAAGTGCAGCAAGGACGGAGGTCCTAAGAGCAGAGTCAGAGGGGGTGAAAGGCTAGCCTGGGACCTGAAACTTCTGGAAAGAAATGGATGGTGTTGGCAGATCCAGTGACGTTTCCTCTCCCCTTCCATCTAAGTCGTGAATGAAGATTTATGGGAGGCTCCATCCACCCACTGTCCCATGTGGGCCTCGGCGTTCCTTCATTTTCTCTTGTCATGCACATGAGAAAGATGGGAAGGAAAAGATATTTTTCTACCTTGGTTTGCCTTGACGTGGTCCCTTGGGAGGGGAGGCAAGACAGCTTGCTAGGAAGCCCTGACGGCGGCCTAAAGATTGGGTGTAGGCTGGGCTCATGTGCATGACACAAGTTTGTGGTTGACTTTTTCCTGTTTTGTAGCCCCAGAGTCTGTGAGATCCAAGTTCAAGGTGCAGGGAGGATCTGGTGTTTGGTGAGGGCTGCTCTCGCCTCCACAATGGTCCTTTGTCTCTCGTTGCTGCACGCTCACATTGGGAAAAAACCGAACAGGTCTTTTCAGCTTTGTGTGTGTGCACGTGTGTGTTGCACGCATGCGTGTCCAATCCTGTACGTGCGAGCCTGCCACAGCTTAGAAGACACCTTTCTAGGGGTTGCTTCTCCTTGTATGGGGCACAGTCTCTTGCTTCTGCTGCTTACTCCCCCGTTTCCACTCCATTCTTGCTATCGGAGTGCGACACAGGGACCGGAAGCGTGGGACTCAGTTCATCAGCCTCATGAGGCACGAGCTCTTCTCCACCAAGCCACGTTCCCAGTTCTGCTGCAAGGTTTTACTCTTAGTATTCTGTACGGACTCTGCCTCTGAGAGAGTGGAATCACTAACTTTACTAACTTGACCTTTGACCTTGGCCATACCCCTAAGTCTCAGTGGCACTGACCTTGTCTGGGCGTCCTTCCCAATTGGTCTTTGGAGGCTTGCCCAGCTCTGGGCCAGCCCACCTATGGAACAAGTTTAAGTTTTGAGCAGCTTGAGCACAGAGTTTATCTGCTTTAAAACATTGTGCCTCCCTTCCCTTCCCACCAGCGTAAGGGATTTAGTCATGGTGATTTTACGAACCAAAATGCAAACAAGTTTGGGGAAAGCTCTTCTGTCCTCAAGGGAGGGAACATGATTCCCTACATTCTGAGGATATATTGGTTACAGATTCAGTAACATCTATTTGAGGAGAAAGCAAAATAGCATATTGAGAATATTAAGCATGATTTTATGAATATTAAAGCCATCGAGGGACTGCAGCCATAGCTCAGTTGGCAAAAGGCCTGTCTAGCATGCTCTCAGCCCTGAGTTGGCTCCCAGAACACAGAAACCAGGTGTGGAAATGCATGTCCGCATTCCCAGTACTCGGGATCAGAAGTCTAAAGGAATCCTTGGCGACACAATGAATATGAGGCTAGCCTGGGATACAGCATATCATGTCTATAATTGATTGATTGATTGATTGATTGATAGCATTGAAACGGGGGCTAAAAAGATGACTCAGTTGTTAAGAGCCTGGCCACTCTTCCAGAGGACCCAGGTTTGATTCTCAGCACCCACACAACTGCTCTCAAACTGCCTGTAGCTCCAGTTCCAGGGGGTCTGAAACCCTCCTCTGGTCTCCTCAGGTGCCAGGCACACAAATGGTGCAGACAAACTTACCTTGTAGGCAAAGGACCCATACACATAAAATAAAATAAAAAAATGTTTTTAAAAAAGATTTTATTTTAAATGCAGTAATTTTGCCTTGCTGTATAAGGCAAGGTCTGTTATATAGCCTAGGTTGGCTTCCAACTTGTCATCCTCCTGCCCCAGCACCCAAAGTGTTGGAGTTGCAGGCCTATGCTACTATGCCAAGCTAGGAATGTTTGTCTTAAAGTGAATTTTTAAATTAAGAAAATGTAGTAGTGTCCCTCAGTTACCTTCCTGTTGAGAGCTAGGATTCTGGTCCTTTCCCTTCGGCATAGCCTGCACACTATATTGTATTAAATACCTGTGACCTTAAAAGGATGGACAGCTTGGGCTGGAGAGATGGCTCAGTGGTTAAGAGCATTGCCTGCTCTTCCAAAGGTCCTAAGTTCAATTCCCAGCAACCACATGGTGGCTCACAACCATCCGTAATGGGGTGTGGTGCCCTCTTCTGGCCTGCAGGCATACACACAGATAGAACACTGTATACATAATAAATAAATAAATAAAAATATATATATATAAAAAAAGAAAGTTTAAAAAAAAAAAGGATGGACAGCTTCAAAGATTATTACCTAACACAAACATGACTTGGGATCTGAACTAGCCGCAGTCTCCCCAGGGTTTTACACCAGCACATGCTCCCCTTGGCATTGAGAAGGCTGCCTGGGGTGATGAAGGAAGGTCATTGGCTAATAAAGGAACTGCCTTGGCCCATTTTATTGGTTAGAAGATAGGTGGGAGGAGTAAACAGAACAGAACGCTGGGAGGAACAGGAAGTGAGGTCAGACTCAACAGCTCTCCTCTTGGGAGCAGACGCCTCAGAGAGACGCCATGCCCCGCTCCTGGGCAGACACATGCCATGAAGCTCCGACCCAGGATGGACATAGGCTAGAATCTTCCCGGTAAGCGCACCTAGGGGCGCTACACAGATGATTAGAAATGGGCTAAATTAATATGTGAGAATTAGCCTAGAGGAGGCTAGATAGAAATGGGCCAAGCAGTGATTAAATGAATACAGTTTGTGTGTTGTTATTTTGGGCATAAGCTAGCCGGGCAGGCGGCCGGGGTACTGGGAACACAACCCTGCTGCTCTTATTACTACACTGGGGTACCTTTTCTGTGAGGTTTCCTGTCCATGACCATCTAAGCAGAAATCCTACCTGCAGGAGGGTCTTTCTGACCACGGTTACCGTAGAAACATGAGCTTCAGGCACAAGGCTGGAGGTTGGCGGCAGGAGTTGAATTTAACCAAACGACAGTCCCACTTGGTATGTGGACACTCCCTGGGATGGGGTCAGTTCCTAACAGAAAATAACAAAACATCAATACGGTGCCTAATTAAATATTTCAGAGAATCTAATTAGGAGCTTCTGCGGCTTGGCTGATTACCATGTGGCTGCATCTACAGATGCTCAGAACTCTAAAGGCAATAAGTTCTCAGGCCTTCACTACAGTTATTTTCTTCTGGCTGTGTGGACTTGCCCAGGAAATGAGACTTAATGAGTCCCAGTCCTCCCTGGGAGTCACAGGAGAGCTCGTTAGCCTGTTGTCAGGTTCCTACCTATTGGCTGCCCACCGTGTGACTAGGATTTCCTTTGAGTTAAATATATCACTGAAAGGGAGAAGCCCAAAGAGCATTGTGTGTGCATGTTGTGGACTAAGGGCTGTATAAACATGTTTATATATGACACACTTCACCACACAGCAATGGCTTTAACATTTACACATTCACTAGTCTCTCCAAATTCCCCCCAGACACCCATACTAAGGCAAGAGAAGAAGACAGGAGGAAAGTCATGATTCTTAGGATCTGCCAGACTGGGGAGTTCCCAAACGTGCTTCCATGGGTTTCCCCAAGGCCTCCTA
The DNA here is from genome assembly GCF_018167655.1 of Microtus oregoni. Lineage (NCBI taxonomy): Eukaryota > Metazoa > Chordata > Mammalia > Rodentia > Cricetidae > Microtus > Microtus oregoni. Next base: position 17,440,372 of record NW_024543091.1, read on the forward strand.
TCTCACAGCCACCACCCCCGGTTCACTCTGATCCCCTGGGAAGGGAAGACACTACACTCTCAGACACAAGCCCCAAGTGAATCCCTAGTCCTTCCACAGGCCATCCTAGGAGTCAGGTGGGCTCACCTGGCTGTGATGTCACCCACAGACATTAATGCCTTCAACATAAGTCATCCTGTGATTTTCTGGGCTTTCTGAATGACCACTATTTTGTCCCTACAAAATGGAGAGCTGGGGCCATTCCAACATGGTTGAGTTACAATCAGGGTCCAGAGCCAGCCTCTGAGGAGTGTCTTGTGAGCTGAACATGGGCTCTGAGAATCTTAATTTAAACAAATATTGTTCTACACACACACATACCATACACACACACACACACACACACACACACACACACACAACTTGGGGTATAAATTTCAGAGAGTTCTCAAATAATCTGATCTTATTTTAGACTTTCTTTGGGGTCCCTGGACCTAAGTCAATGTTCCTATCCAGACTGTGGTGTCAAGAGCTTTCACAGAGCAGATGGCTCACCGATGGCTTAAGCGGCAGGCGTACTTCCATCTCAGTCAATGCCTTCCATAACTGACAGGTGCATCTCTTGTTTTTCCTGATAATAAAGGTCACTGTCCCAGTAGTGAGGGGTGGTTGGGCTAGAACTCCAAACGGTGTGACTCTGGAATCTGTGCTCTGACCTAGGACATAATCCTATCTATTTAATACAACCTGTCATAAACAGAAAAGTGATTACACCCATGTAAAAATTCTACAAGGTTGATTGTGTACGTCTTCTGTGGTTCTGGAGAATTGGAATGCTGCATGTCTGGAGCTGGATTATCTTCGGCTACCTTCAACCCCATCATTAGCCACCGTCTGCCCAGCTCTGAGTATGACCCGGCAGCCATGCATACACCCATCTGGTAATACCTTTTTGGAATATATGCACAGACCTCTCAGTTTCCACCAACTCCAAGGCTAAGACTGTCAACAGCTAGCGTCTGAGGCAAATAGCAGATTTCCTGCTTGGCTGTGTGCACCTCCCTCCCTCCCTGATGTTTCCACCGAAGTACCTTGAGGGCTAGTGAGACAGTTTAGCAGGTGAAGGTGCCAGCCACTAAGCCTGACAACCTGACACTCTTCAGGGGCCACTTGCACCCCCACATAATAAATAAATAAATAAACAAACAAACAAATGTAATAAGATTTAAAAAAATTGATTGACGAATTTCTTGTACCACTCTACATATTTTATGAAACTGCGACCACAGTGGTCCATGGCATTTGCAGTAGCCTGAACCTGGGTTCCCTGACTACAGCCACGCCAACTTGACTCCAGAATAAGCTATCTCTCACTCCCTTTGAGGGGTGAGTGGTCTTTTTGCTTGACAATATTTTTCTTTAAAGCACATTCAGCCCTAGCTTCCTGTTTCATCCTGTCACTAGCTCCTAGGACTTAGGCAAGGTGGCTAGTTCCACTTTGGTGGGTGGAAAGGGCGTTTCCAACATGGCACCAGAGACTTACTTTCTGAGCTCTTCAGACAATGAAATCACAGTTGATGAAATTAAAAATTAAAAGCCACAACTCTGATTCAGGCCTCTCCCCCTCCATTAGCCACCGTTTGGACCGCCCTGGCAGCATCTCTGAATCTTGCTTCACAACAGACCACTGCCTTGAGGGCCAAGTCAGCATGGAGGTGTTTTGAAGCCATGCGCTATTTCCCGCAGACACCTGGCCTCCTGTGGTTTACAGAACAGAGTTTTGCTTCTACAAAGAAAAAGGCATGGTTGGGGGAGGGAAGGAAAGGTGAGCATCGCTCTGCAGAGAATTAACGCGCGGTAGGCATGTAACCATGCCAGACCATGAATACAATGTTTTATCCTTCCACTGTGCTCTAAATCTGACTACCATGCAAAATACTGGGACTGTTTGAACCCAAATGTCTCTGAATTCTATCTCATCCTTCAGTGACTGACAGGGCTGTGATTAATTCACAGTGGCTGCGTCCCTCCTCATGGTCCCTGTCAGCCATCCTTCACGATCATTTATTGGCTCCTTGTCCTGGCTGGCTATTCCAGAGAAATGAGGCAGCCCAGAATACTTCTAAAATGGCACCAAAATGCTGGGGGAAATTGCACAAACTTTTCCAAGTCGCAGTAGACCTTGTAACAAATAATGAAGAAAGGCACGTCTCCTGCCCCAGGGGCTAGAGATAAAGAGGCACATACTGCCGGGGCCGCCATCTTGCCTGGTGAACAAGGTCGGGAGGTAAACAGAGATTCTAATGGCCAAATGCTGGGCCAAAATACCCAGCTGTCCAGAGAAAGGTGCAGTAGAGCCTCAGCAGGGGGAGCTGGGGCCAACAAAAGTCAAGATTCTAGAAGACACAGGGAAGTGTGGTATTTGGAATGGGAATGGCTCCCACAGGCTCATAGTTTTGAATGTCACCAGGAAGTAGTACCATCTGAAAGGATTAGGAGGTGTGGCCTTGTTGGAGAAACTGTGTCACTAGAGGTGAAGCCTTGAAGTTTCTTTTTTCCTTTTTCTTTCTTTCTTACTTTTTCTTTTGCTTTGTTTTTTGTTTTTTGAAACAGGGTTTCACTGTAGCTTTGGAGCCTGTCCTGGAACTAGCTCTTGTAACACCAGGCTGGCCTTGAACTCTCAGAGATCTGCCTGCCTCTGCCCCCTGAATCCTGGGATTAAAGGCTTGCACTACTACCACCTTGAAGTTTCAAGATCCCAAGACCGACCCAATGACTCTCTCTTTCCTTATTGCCTGGGGATCTGGATGTAGAACTCTAAGCTACTTCTCCAGCACCATGTCTGCCTGCACGTCACCATGTCTGCCTGCACGTCACCATGTCTGCCTGCATGTCACCATGTCATGCCCCCTGTCAGGCTCCCTGCCACACTGAGAATGGACTAAACCTCCGCAACTGTAAGCCAGCCCCAGTCAAATGCTTTCTTTTATAAGCATTGCCTCGGTCATGGCGTCTCTTCACAGCAATAGAACACTGACTAAGACAGAAAGGCATAAGTAACTTCAGCTTTCTTCAGCTCCAGGTGCTTAAAAAAAAAATCTGCTACCAGAAATCAAATCCCAAGCTTGCTTGGGTAGAGTATAGAACCCAGATTCACTATTAGAAGGCCTTACCGAAGGAGTTAAAATCAAAACTGACAGTAAACCAAAATATCCACTCAGGTGTCCAGCACAAAAAAAAAAAAAAAAAAAAAAAAAAGCAAAACTGCTCCAAAAACGTTTCCACGACCTTAGGAATGTGAGACCCCGAAGACATGGGAAATCTCACTGGGAGGAAGCTTACAATGAAAAGAAAAAGTCCAAGAGGAAATGAGCCCAATAACAGACTCAGGATGGGGATGTCGCTCAGGGGCAGAGAACTTCCCCAGCATTCACCAGGCTACAGGTTCATTAGCCAGGACAGAGTGTGGGGAGGGGAGACAGGAAGGGAGGGGGAAGAAGGAAGGAGGCCAGAGATGGAGAGAGAAGGGCCAGGGAGAAGGAGCAGATAGAATAAAGAGGTTACAGGGCTGGAAAGATGACTTAGTGACCCAGGTTCAATTCCCAGCCCCGACATGGCAGCTCACAACTGTCTGTAACTCCAGTTCCAGGGGATCTGTTTGGCACCCTCACATAGACATACATGCAGACAAAACACCAATGCACATAAAATAAATTTCAGAAGCTGGGAACTGAAGACAGTAGAAAAATCTGAAGCAGGTAGTAAAGGTATACATGTTTAAAATGCTTAAAAGGTAAAGGCTGGAGGGGCAGCTCTACTGTTAAGGTTGCCTGTTGCTCTTCCAAAGGACCCGAGAGTTTAGATCCCAGGACCCATGACAGGTGGCTCACACTCCTAGAAGGTCCGACATCCCTTCTGGCCTCTGTGGGCACTGCACACACTCACATACTCTTAAATAGATGCAAAATCACTTATATAAATGTAAAATAAATAAAATAAAGGCATGAAAGAAATTATAAGGAATGATAAGAGAACCAAGATACCACAAAATAAAAAGTAATTAGATTTCAGAAAGAATGACCTGCTTCTGGAAATTCAGAAAAACATAACCAAAATAGAAAACTAAATAAATGTTGTGCTTCATTTCTAAGATCCTCTAACAAGATAACACAAGCTGGGTACCTTTAGAACAACAGACAAGTCTGTCCCATCTGATTCTACTGATCCAAAATTGAGGTATTGGCAAGGTGACACTGCCCATGAAGCTCCCCAGAGGAAGGGTCCCTCTTTGTCCCCTCATAGCAAGCACTCTTTAGCTGGTGACAGTGGGTCCCCGGCCTTGGCACAGCACTGCACACTTCCCTGGTCCCCTGCATGACCCTGCTTCTGGTGTGTGTCTATGTTTAAGCTGCTCTTGATGACAAGGACCTGAGTCACAGTAAGGCCCATGCCAACCTCATTTTTATTTGATTACCTCTATGTTCAAGAGCCTATTTCAAAATAAGGCCACATTCTGAGGGGCTGAGGGTTAGGTCTTCGGTATATCTTCTTTTGGAAATTAAAATTTGACTCATAACACATGCTGTAAAAAAAATGTGCCATTTTCAACAATCTAGTATTCAGTCACGAAAAGAATGGCATCTTGTCATTTGTGACAACGTGGATGAACCTAGACAACCTTATGTTAGGTGTGCATGCATGTGCCTGTTTGCCTGCATGTGTACCATGTGTGTGAAGTTGTCTGAGGAGGCCAGAGAAGGAGATGGGTACTAGCTACCTCGTGAACTTGAGTACTCTAGAAGAGTAGCCATTGCATTTAACTACTGAGCCATCTTACCAGCTCTGATACTATTTATTAAGTTTTGACTGTGAGGATCAATATTAAAATTACATGGTCACTAAGAGATAAGCGATAACATATAACGGCAATGGAAGTGGGGAAAAGGGCGAAGGAATGAAACAAGCAGTTCTTTGAAATGAAGTCAAAACAGGATGATGATGGGTGACGAGAAATGATGAACCAAGCATGGTGGCACACACCTTTAATTCCAGCACTGGGGAGGCAGAGGCAGGGGAGTCTCTGTGAGTTTAAGGCCAGCCAGGCTACTTAATGAGTTCCAAGACAGCCAGGACTACATAGCCCCTGTGTGAAACAAACAAATAAACAAACATGAGAGTATATTAAAACAAACAAGAGGGCTGGGAGGAAGCCCAGTGAAATCACATTTAAGTCATGGAATTTAACTGAACTATACTGGTCAATAAAGGCAAATATTCGGAAGGTTGCGATAGATCAGTTATATGCCCATCAGAAGAGTCAAGGATGAAATAAGTATGTTACAAAATTAAAGCGAAAAGATAAAAAAAAATCTATTATCAAACAGGAACACAAAGAAAGCACACACCTCTAACCCAAGCACCCAGGAGGCAGAGGCAGGTAGGTTTCTGCAAATTCAAGACCAGCCTGATCTACAGAACAGTTTCAGATCAGCCAGAGGCATGTAGTGAAACTCTGCCTCATAAACTTAGTCTAATTTAAAAAAAAAAAAAATTAAGGCTGGAAAGGGGGAAAGCTCTTTGGAGTTATTAAGAGGGGTCAATAGTTTATAACAAAGAAAATAAGTGGGTCGTGGGAGGAGACACATGATCCAAGATTGGATGAACCAAAGCACATGTGCTCATACCGCATGAAGAGAATCATACAGGAGATAGATTAGCTCTTCACAATGCCAGGAGGGTATGAGCGTGCCTGTTTTAGATCGGTAAGGCTAGTCAAGGCACACATTTCATCTCTGCAAACCACAGCTGTCCGTCTTCTGCCAAACTGGACTTTAGATCAGATGTGTGCCCCTACCCCCACCCCAGAGAATACCCAAACTTAACCATACTCAGCTAAATAGATGGAAAGCTATGTAATCTGGGCAAGCACACACCCTAGAAAGTATGTGCTAATAATTCATTACTGATAGTGGAGATTTCCCTTTTAACAAGCCCAACTATTACAAATGGAATAATTAATGAAGACATAAAATAATGGATTGAGAAAAACAGAAAAAGAAAACTATGTCACTGTCCTTCCTCTGCAGTATTTATGAGAGGCCAGGTTCATTTCTTAAATTATTAACTTACTGTGTAAGCTAACTGGAAGATTATTTATATTCCTTCTAAATGAGGGGAAATGTACCTAAAAAGATTAAGAATCATAAACAGAATTTGCTTGGACTCTAATACGATAGCGGCAATGCTGCCCCCTAGTGGCAGACCCCAGCAACCTACCATGACCTGGAGGAACAGTTTTCCCGAACCATGGGTCATTTTCCTAACAAAAGCATTAAATATAGGCCACAGAGTTGATTGTGGTAAGTGTGCAATCAGTGTCTGTTATTAACGTCGTTCCCATCATTACCATTCGTATTCTGATCAAGCCTATTGCTAAGGGTCTCCGTGGTGGGTAGCCATTTCCAGGTTGAAGGTCAGACCACACAGAAGGGCAATGTCTGTCTAAGGAAAAACCTTCGGTCACTTTTCTCAGAAGGGACAGTGGGACCCCCAGCCACTGTCTTCCTGACCTTGCTAACACACTGCACAAAGAACACCTTGGAGAGCAGTAGTGCTGTTCTGGAGAACAGCCATGGGTGAGCGCCCTAGAACTCAATGGCCCGGTCACAGGACCACTGGCCACAGAAAGGAAAGCAGGTCTCAGGTACAAAGCAGAAGATCCTGGTGTGTGTGTGTGTGTGTGTGTGTGTGTGTGTGTGTGTGTCCCACAGTTGAAAGTATGCAACTTCACATTAAAAACAAACTCAAGCCTGATTTCATCAATCGGGGTTCTCTCAACTTGAATCCTATCATCCATAGGGGGCAGAAAGCAATTTTATTATTTCTAGTCTTATAAAATTTGGGTCTCACCCAGGCAGTGATGGCACACGCCTTTAATCCCAGCACTTGAGGAGGCAGAGTTTCTCTGGCTGTCCTGGGACTTGCTCTGTAGACCATGCTGGCCTCAAACTCAGAGATCCACCTGTCTCTGCCGCCTGAGTGCTGGGATTAAAGGTGTGAGCCACCACTACCTAGCTAGACCCAGTCTTTTTATTTTGTTCTCTTTGTGAGACAGGGTTTCTTTGTGTAACAGTCCTGGCTGTCCTAGAACTCACTTTGTAGGCCAGGCTGGCCTTGAACTCACAACCTTTCTTGCAGGCCAGTTTATCAGCTGGTTATTTTACAATGCCTACATTAGGTATCCTTTTATAAAGAGTTATTTTATTCTGAATTATGTGAAGGTGCGTGGCTGTGCACATGAATACAGTACCCAAAGAGACCAGAGCGGGTGTCAGCTCTCCTAGAACTGAAATACAGGAAGTTGTGAGCTGCCATGTGGGCACTGGAAACCAAACCTGGGTCCTCTGCAAAGGCAGTAAGTGCTTGTAACTTACTGAGTCATCTTTCCAGCTCCTACTTTTCGTATCGAATCTAGGAAATATTGTTTAGCCATACGGTTAGGAGGACTTTATTTTCTTCTAGCAGTTTCAGGATGTTTGTTAGCTTTGGTCATGGTCCATGTAGATTAGCAAAAATACTGGCTCATAACAGTCACAGGCGCTTCATTCGTAATGGCTCAACAACAGATCCGTACAAGATTAAGCCAAGAACAGCAGTCAAGATTCCAGAAGGAAGCATTAACTGGATTCAGAGAGCTGCTCTAAAAAGTGGGGTGAGGCATAAAAAGAAGGGCGCTGAGTGGTGTCCAGTTGGAGTGGGAAGGAGTTGGAGGTTAGATAAGATCAGGACAGATCGTTTGAAGGTTTTAAATTGTCAAAGACTAAAGAAAAGATCATTTTCAAGAAATAGACCCAAAAAAATGCAGTGTATTTTTTCATTTCTTTAAAGTTAAAGAAGTAGATCCAGTGGTAGGCACAAGAACAGCAGTCGCCAGGGCAGAAAATGGGGCACACACACTGGAGTGAGTATGGACGATAGACTAGATGAAAATCTTGTGGTGCTTCCTTCAGGAAGCAGTGGCGCAGAAGTTCACTGGTTACAGCACAAGCTATACACTTAATAACTGTGCGTTTCATTGTGCGGAAAGCATGCCTCAATTAAAAAACAATTGCTAATTCCAATTCTGAAATTTGCTGTGATAAACATTATTTTTTAAATTATCCGGTCAGTGTGAGAACGTACACTCCATAGCTTAAGCGTGGGGGTCATAGGACAACTTCTGGGAATAGATTGTCACCTTCTAGCTTGAGGCTGGGACTCCCTTGTTTCTGTTTTACCGGTCTCCTGTGTTTCCTAGGGATTCTCCTGGCTCCACCTCCCACCTCACTGCGGGAGTCCTGGGGGGACAGGTGTGAGCACCGGGTTTTAGTGGGTCTCGGGGGAACAAACTCAGGCAAGCACTTTTACCCACTAAGCCGTCTCACCAGTCACACCAGGAGTTTAACCCACCAGAAAACACCGTCCAAGCAAAAGGCTAATCTAGAAAAGACGGGCTTTAGAGCGTGAGAGGTGCTACCCACGTACAGTGCCGCCAGTGGGCGATCTGTAGAGCAGCCAGGAAAGTCAAGGTGGGGCAGCTACAAAATAAGGGAGGGGCTGAGCCTTCGGAATACTCTGTCTGAAAAATGATTACCAGAGAGTTCTTGAGTCTCTGCCACTTGCCCTCGATAGGAATAGTTAAGCAATAACAAGCAGGGTCCATATTTTTAATTAACTCAACACTAAATGGTTTTATTTTCCAAGCAGGGGCACCAGCCAGATCCCAGCTCTCATTTTGAATTCCGTATTCTCAATTCATTCTTTATCCACACGCTCTTGGTTTATGATTTTACTAAATTTCTTCACTTGAATGATGGCCTTGCGGTCAACAGCGGGCGATATATTTTTCTTATATAAATTTTAAATACAAAGGCAAATGGCATGGAAAAATTAGAATCGATGGCTTTGGGATCCCAGCCCTTGGGTGTCATAGGCAAACACTGTGTTCTTGACTTTAACCTGCGGGTTCCACTTTACAAGGGTTGTATTTTTCATACATCACGGGTTTTTATAAATTTACTATCCGATCCAGCAGCCCTACTTTGTTCACAAAATATAAGCAAAACAAATATGTCAGGGTAATGATGCCGGGAGTCTCCCTTATTGAAAAGAGCAGTTTATTAATACCTTATTGCTACAAGCTAGCGCTTATTATCATCTTGGGTCATTTGGAATCTTATTAGGTATTCCGCTGGTGGATGGGTAATCCTGTGATAAATTCCTCGGCGTGTCCTTCACAGTTGTCATCGCAGGGCCATAAAAGGCATTTATAACTACCTCACCGACAGGAAGTAGCTGACAATGGTCTGCTTAGCATGCAGGGGATATTCAGATCGGCAGGGGCTGGTTAGACATCAGCCCACGAGAGAGCTCTCAAAGTTTAACGCAACACAGGTTTTTCTGAAGACTTTCTCCTTCAAAAAAGGCACCAGGCCAGGGATGCAGGGACCAAAACCCATTTGGAAGCCACAGATGGTTTCTTCTTGCCTGGTCAAGCAGACAGCAGAGGGGGTCCAAGGCAAGGGTGCTTTATTCCTGAAGGGGCTGCTCAGGTCTTTGCTCTCAAACATCAGATCAAAGTATCTGCTATTTTATGTTGAGTGATCTATTTTTAAACATTTGATTTCACAAATGAAATTGTGGTTTTCCTATATTAATATCAGGCATCTAATTAGTACATTGAATGAAAAGATGAATCTAAAGGGGCATAGGATTAAGGTAATTCCCAGCATGAGCTACTCTTGTTGTAAGCAAAATTACAGATTTCAACACTTTGGCAAATTCTCTCTCTCTCTCTCTCTCTCTCTCTCTCTCTCTCTTTCTCTGTCTGTCTGTTTGTCTCTCTCCCTCTCTCTCTGTCTGTCTCTCTCTCCCTCTCTCCCTCTCCCCCCCCCCCCGTGTGTGTGTGTGTGTGTTCCTAGGTAATTGGGATTGTGATAAACTCATACAAACCCTTCACTGCCATTCCTAGGACAACCCACCTAAGGGGAAAACAAGACAGTGTAGCATCCTCTCAGGCCAACTAGTACTATGTGCTAACACACACTTCCCAGTGAATTTCTTTATAATATTTTTTTCTTTCTTTTCCACCATCCGGCTTTATTATTATTATTATTATTATTATTATTATTATTATTATTCTTTAATGTGGGCTTTTATTAAAAATCTCTGGCTTTGTCTAGAATGTTCTTGTTCTTTCCTTTCTCTTCCCAACATGACTAAGTTAGATTCTTATACAAGGAGATGGAAATGAGGATTTTTGTTTTCAAACACAGGGAAAGGAGTGGATGTGAGCCGGGGAAAGGAAGACCAGGCCAGCAGACTCTTGAGTGGCAGTGTTCCCGCGGATGGCCAAGCCCCTGGGAATCTGCAAGGGAGGGAGACAGAAATATGGGGTCTTTATCTGTGTACTCCCCTTGGTCTTTGCTTGTGAGCTGGCCCCTAAGAAGCAACTCATGCCTAGCTAGAACTTCCAGCTTGCCAACAAAAGAAAATCCCCAGTCATGTACACAGCTGGATCGGTACACCATAGTGGTCAAAGATGGGGTGCTGTAGGAAGGGCATTGATGCTGTCCTCCCTGCAGACCAAAGCCCCCATCCTTCAAGGTTAAACAGAGTGCTGTTTTCTCTGCAAAAGCTTCCTTATTCATCCAACTCCTAGTTAAATAGATGGTCCTTCATGATTTATTACAGCCTATCCTTGCTTCTCAACTGTACACTCCTTTGGGGAGGGATAGCACCTAGCTTGTGCTTGCATCACCAGCGAAATCTCTGCATACTGAAAAAAAAACTCACCAAATTCATATATTCAACAACTGCCACAAATAAAACCCAGGCTCACCACTCTTAATTTCTGAGCCATCTCTCCAGCCTGTTTGCTTGTTTTGTTTGTTTAGAATAACACTCACTCCAAAATTTATACAGCTAAATTGCCAAGATGGGTCTCCCAAGACTATCTGTGTGGTACAGCATAATGCTGTACATGTTAGGTATGCTCCCAGCAGGGTTGCGTGTTCCTGAGAATATATAGTTAAAGATGAAGGTTATGGGTCAGGGAGATGGTTCAGGTACTATTGCCCTTGTCTTGCAATTGAAGACCTGAGTTCAGATCCTCAGAACAGAAATAAAAAGCCAGGCATATCACAGGCCTCTAAGTCTAGCAGCAGCAAGATGAGAGGTGGACACAGGTAGACCCCCCAAAACTCAAAGGCTAATTAGTTTGGCCTACACGGCAAAGTTCAGGTCAAGGAAAAACTCTACCTTGAACAGAAAGTAGAAGGTCGCCAAGCCAACAATGACTCCCACATACAACTATGCATGTATACACACCAACACCCCGGGAGCACCCCTACCTGCTACGCAAAACATAAGTGAGAAAAGGATGAAAGAGAATAAAGAAAATGAATATTCATATGCAAATATTAAGTTCTGGGTAAACATATGCTTTGAGCAATGTTTGATCCACTGTTAGAATAAATGTTTTGTTTGTTCAGCAAACGTGGCACACAAGACCCAGAAGTCCTGATGCAAGCGTGGATGAGATCCAGCCCTTTCTTTTGGGATCTCAGAGCCAAACAGGTTTGAAATTCACCTGGCACCCACATCTCCAGGACCCAGGGCGGTCAGAGTGTCATTCCTGCCTATGCCCGTGCACCCTTGCTTCCCTTTCAGGCAGCTTTCCTTTCGACAGCAGTGCCTATCTTCGCCTTGACAAGCAAGCACATGTCATTCAAATGCATTGCCAGCAGCAGCACAAGGGCCATTTGCTTCTCCATGCACCACACACGGGGAAAAGCCTACCGCATTTGCCCAGGAGTTCGGGGACACCTGCCCCCCCCTCCAGCCCTGCATAGTGTGCCAGTCCATGCTGAATGAATGAGTCTCTGCCGCTGAGAAGATCGGTTGCACCCCCAATTCCCAGAGAGCGAAGGAGCACTCTTACTGATTGATTGACTTCGCAGTAGCCAATTAGAGCTTAAACTGTCTAATTAAAGCCCAAGAAGGAGTCATTGGCTCCCTGAATGCCAAGGCCTGCTAACTTTACCCAAACAACAGAACGAGGTCAGGTGCATATCCGCCCTGGAATAACTGGTAACAGCAGAGCGGGGCACTGTGCCGATGTAGGCCGCGCAGGGAACACGAGCCAGAGTAAGCAAAGGATATGTCTATGCTACAAGAAGAAAAGGCAAACCCTGTCCACATCAACACACGGCCTCTCTACAACAGTCTCTCTAATGTACGTTTCTGAATATCCCTTTCTGAATATCAATAACAGAGCTAGACGCATGCTGTCACATAGAGCACTCATATAAAGCACCATTAGTGTGTGTGTGTGTGTGTGTGTGTGTGTGTGTGTGTGCGCGCGCGTGCGCGCATATGCATGCAGGAAAATACTAAATCACAAGTCAGGTATGCTGGTTGGATTTTTGTTAGTGTGCTACAAGCTTGGGTCATCTGGGAGAGGAAATCTCAATGGAGAAAATGCTTCCATCGGATAGGCCTGAAACAAGTCTGTGGGATGTTTCCTTGACTAAAGACTAAAACGGGAGGGCCCAGCCTACAGTAGCGGGTTCTGCCCCTGGGCTCCTAAGGTAAGAAAGGAAGCTGAACAAATCACATGGGGCAAGCCAGAAAGCAGACCCCGCCCCCCCCATGATCTCTGCTTCAGTTCCTGCCTTGCTTGAGTCCGTGCCCTGGCTTCCCTCAGTGACAGGCTGTGATTGAGACATGCACATCAAGCAAAGCCTTGCCTCCACACGAAGTACTTCTGTGTATGCATTGCTTTTATTGGCTAACGAATAAAGAAGCTGCTTTTGGCAAATGGCTTAACAGAATATAGCCAGGCTGGAAAAGATATATATATAGAGAGAGAGATAGAGAGAGTAGGCAGAGTCAGGGAGAAGCCTTGAAATTTTGCCAGTAAGCCACAGCCACATGGCAATACACAGATTAATAGAAATGGGTTAGTTTAAGAGATAAGAGTTAGCCAGAAATACACTTAAGCTGTTTGCAAATAATGTAATTTCTGAAGGATTATTTCAGGTCTAAGCAGTGGGGAATGAATGAGCAGCCTCTGCCAACACATGGTGTTTTAGCACAGCCCCAGAAAGCACACTAAAGCCCCAGGTTTGCTGACGTCACTACAGCTACCGCTGCAGCTCTGCCATCCCAATTTAGCCACAGTTTCTAATTTCAAGCCATCTCGTCATTCTTGCAGAAACACCATGCTCACCCCCATTTATTTCTTACTCTTTGAACAACACAGTTCCTCACTCCCAAAGCTCACGGCAGCCATTCTCCTAAAGGGACAGTGATAAACAACATCTCACAAATTTTCTTTAAAACAAGTAGGCTCGCTTCGGACCACATTAACATTGGCTCACCGCACACATTCTTTCTGCACTGTGGAAGTACGAACGCTACAGAAAAGCAGCTAAATGTGGTACTTTATGCCTGTGATCCCAACACTTGGGAGGCTGAAGCAGGAGGATGGCTGTGAGTCTGAGGCCAGCACAGGCTACACCGTGAGTTGTAGCCAGCCTGGGGTATAGCTGTTCCAAAAAAGAAAGCAAATACAATAAGAAAGACTGTAGAAAAGAAAAGGGGAGGGAAGGAGAAAGGAAAGAAGTGGAGAAACGGGGAGTACGCGAGGTATCCAGAGTGCCGGAGCCAGCTACCCAGCAGAGCACGAGACAGTTTTAAGCCCCACTGCACACAGAAGCACCACGCCAGTCTCTTCCTGTGGCTACAGCTGCACTGATCCCGAGATCATATTTAGCGCAGAGGCATTTTAAGGAAGTCAGCAAGAGAGAGAGAGAGAAAAAAAAAAACCCTCTCAGGTATGTGTATGTTATTAATCATAATTAAGGCAGATCTGACAGCTTCAGAGCCGTTGAGTTCCTTTCTCTGACATCAGAATCCTAAAGGAATACTTGCGTTATCGACTTCACTGGTCTCTCTCTGGAATCTCCATGTCTAGATGAGGTCTTGGAGAACCCTGAGATTCCACGGTATCTGTTTGTCTGATGCTGACACCAAGGAAGCAGTAACATAGGCATGCCTGGGACAAAGTTCAGGGAGCCATATAGGGGCTCCATGTGCACCCCAAGAACACACATGGCCTGTCCAGAATTTCCACGGGAGGGTCATCCTTTGAAGTAGTTAGTGTTTGCCGGTGTGGGTAGACCTGCCCTTGTGCTTCCCCGATCATCTGAGAGGTGAGCACTTGGTCCCTGCTGCAGGGGCATCCTTCCCTGAGGAGCCGGAAATGGGATCAGACGCTGTATCATGTGATGGACTCATTCCCATAAAGCCGAATGGGAGAATGGCTTCCATTCCATCACACCCATTCCACGAACTCCCTTGCTAAGGTGATGCTTGCTTTGCATCTCAGAAGGAGTAGGTGCAGGGCAGGGCTTGGTGTCTTCAAAAACCACTCCAAACATTCAAGCTGGCCATCATCTAGTGGTCACGAGCAGAGCAAAGGTCTTTACTCATACTCAGTGGAGAAAGCTTGGCCCATGGTAGGGAAGTCTCCAGCTCGCTTCCAGCTATGGACTTCCAGGGAAGACAGCGGCTGATAAGACCTTTGTCTATCTGGGTCCCAATTTAATGACACGGGTGTCTTGACAGCTCTCAAACACAGTCCACTCCCACTCAGAAGATGACCAGCCATGGATGTCCCCGCGTCTTTCTTTTCTCAGCTTCCCTCTGCTTTTCTTGTCATTTCTCTTCTCCTGTCTCCTTTCTCTTCTTCCTGACAGCGTCCCCTCTGTGATCTTGCCTTTCTCACGCTCTCCTGTCGCTTTGTCTTAATTTCGCCCACAGCAACCTAAAGGTGGGATCTGGGTGTACCGGGCTTAGCTGTAATCCCAGGCAGGGTCAGGTTAGTTTCCTTCACGCTGGCAGGACCCCTCCCCAGAAAACCAATGACTCCTCCATTGACCTAACTTGACACAGAGACAAGAGCAGACATGCAGTAGCCCTTCAGTGCGTTAAACCAGCCACCTCTGCTGATTTTGGGTTTTATTGTTTATTCTTGGCCATAGCTCATCTTAGTGAGACCCCCTGGGACTCAGCAATTAGCTTGGAGATGGCACTTTGATAAGCAGCAGTAATTAATGGCATAAAACACAGTTAGCCCGCTTCTGAGGGCTTGCCACATGCATCTTCCTGCTCAAAATTCATGCTTAAATCGCAGACATTACTTCCTTTAGAAAACCCACCGATCACAAACTGCTAATGTTAGCCCTCTACCGCGCAAAAGGAGGTGTTGAGGGAACACTGGTGGTGCCAGTGCCAGGGACGTTCTTTCCAACCACACACAGGCACCGTGCAACCTGAGAATTCACACCCTTCCTTTACAATATGCCAAGCTGTACGGCAGGACTCCATCAACTGCTGAATGGAAAGTTAAAGAAAATTATGGTTATGATTTTTTTCTTTTAGAGACTTCAATTAAACATCATCGAGGAAAAGAAGAGACACATTATTGCCCATGTTCAATTTGCCATGAATCAAATGGAAAAACCAGTTTTAAGCTCTCAGGTAGAAGAGATTTCGAAGTGAGGTTTCCTTTAACAGACCTCGGCATTCCTTTTCCTTCATAAACCGAGTCTCATCTTGATCTTGGTGACCGACATCCTGTCTCTACATAGGAAAGGGATAGAGGGTGAAGGTTAGGAGAGAGGAATGGGTTTCCAAACACACCTCTCTCTGTAGGAAACATTTTATTTTATCTTTAATTTGTGCATGGGGGCGGGGTCCACCTGAGATATCCATGGAAGGAGGAGAAGGAGAAACAAGAGTTGTCTCACCTCCAGGCTGAAATCCATACTTGAGTTCGGTCATCACCCTGAAGAACCCTCCATGTAAGAACCCACTGTGATTGGTTTAGTGAAGAAGCTGACTGGCCAGTAACTGAACAGAATAAAGTTAGTCAGGAGAGACAAACTAGGAGAATGCTGGGAGAAGGGTGGAGTCTGGAGTTGCCAGCAGATGCAGAGAGAAGAAAAATGGGCATGTCGTACTGAAAAATGGTAAATGATATATTGATAGATAATAAATGATAGATTAAAAGAGGATATATTGAATGATGACAAATAGGTACATAGACAATAGGTGAGAAAGAAAAGAAAGAACGTCACTCCCACTTGGAGCAAGACATTCACTTTTAATTGCAAACTAACCTGACTCTAGTCACCAAAGGAGAATCACAACCAAGAGCTATGACCACCGGGACTACCTGGTGTGAGAACCTCTCATTGTCACGCCTAGAGCAGGAGCCACTCAGACCTTGTGCAATAAAAACCATGAGTAGCGGGCTTGATGGCACATGCCTTTAATCTCAGCACTCAGGAGGCAGAGGCAGGCGGATCTCTGTGAGTTCTAGGCCAGCCTGGTCTACAAAGCAAGTTCCAGGACAGCTAGGGTTATTACACTGTTACAAAAGGAAATTCTGTCTGGAGCACCCCACCCCCAAGAAAAGAAAGCCATGGCTCGGCTGCCTTGTTTTCAGATGTGCAGTCTTGCCTAACTATCTCCTCTGATGATGGCTGACATTGTCTAAAAGTGCAATATCTGCAGTCCAGTGCTCTACCCCAAGCCATCATCCCCCAAACATAATAGGTAAGAGCACACCTCATCTACACAGCTGGTGTAGCCACATCTACGAGTTCCTAGTACTGGCGCTCATAGCTACGTGTGGTGGTTATGCTGTCCCGAAGCCCAACTGCAGAAGCACATTCAAAAGCTTGCGCAATTCTGAAGTGGGAGAGGCAAAGGGTTCCATTGCTCCACCCTCCAGCTCACTCTCCTCACTCTTCTCTTCCTTTCTTCCTTCCCCTATTTACCTGGGCTCAGCATTCTGAGAGTTGTCCACTGAGACAGATGCAGTTTTTTTAATTATTAAATAACCCCTTCCATAGCATAGTGGTGCGTATAGACAAAACTTTATTCTGAGCTCCCCACAAAATCATCCAGTTCTCATCTTTAATGTAGAGAGGAAAGAATTTTTTTTATTGTACTCTTAGCTCAGTTCCAGCTACAACATTTAAAAATCATTTCATTTATAATTTTGTTTATGTGCAGAGTGGAGGAAGTCCTGAGGGGATGTGCTGTTGACATGGGCACAGCCATATGCCTCCGACCCATAGGAGTGGCAGAGCCTTCCGTGGTGAGGCTCAGGGAAACCGGCAAAGCTCCCCTTTGTTCCCATTACAAATGTGGAAAGTGTGTGTAGAAACTGTCGGCTGCAGATTCCTCCTGGAAGACTGCAGCTTGAGCCCGCTGCCCCTACAGAGACTACCAAACCTTGTTTAGCTGTATGCGATAAACCTGCCTCCTTGATTCAGATGCCTAAACTTTTGAGGTTCCTGTTGCTCTTTCAGTTGGTGCTCTCCATCAGAGTGATGGCTTCCACGACAAGTCATGCAAGACTTGGCAGCACCTGCCAAGGTCCACATGTTGACATCAGAGAACAACTTGCCGGAGTCCATTCTTTCCTCCACCATGCTCCCAAGGAACACATTCAGAATATCAGGGTAGTTACAAGTATCCTGACCCACTGAGCCATTTGACCAGACCATCCTATTACAAAGACATTTTTAAGCATTTAATTTACATGGACTTTATTCCAGGTAACCAGAACCCCCAGAACAGCCAGAGAAATGCACTCTCCTGACCCTCTCAGTTTAGGACTGGCTTCTTAAACTTTTCCCACTGGTGACCCTTTCTGGCCAAGGAATTTTTACACAGCCCTGATATGCGTGCGTGTGTGTGTGTGTGTGTGTGTGTGTGTGTGTGTGTGTTTAAAGATGCAAAATCACCTATGGATTCCTTCCAGGCTAACGTGGTTTGATGGAACAAGACACACCAAAAGGTCTCCATAAACCCTAAAAATACTTTGCCCAACAAACAGCAGGAAGTAATTTGGAGAAAACAATGCCTAGATTCCCAAAATGATTATTTATAAATGCTTGTTTTCATTTAAAGGGGGGTGATTATAAGTGATTAATGGTCACAGTCAATCTCTTTCTTAAAAAAAAGTTTCCGGGGGGAGGATATGATATAAAAATGAATACTTTACATTGATGCGACTTTGGTTTATTGATACAAATTTAAGGTCAATTTTGTTATGTATATTTCTACTCTTGTTTAAAGTATTATGTATATACAGCTCATTTTAAAATGTAATGATGGGTAGTCATCTATAATAATTAAACTTTTAATTACTTTAGTTAAGTTTTCTAGATATACAGGAATATGTTAGATAATCTTCAACACTTCAAATACCTACAGAATATGGCATTTAAAATGTTTTAAGAACTTAGACTTTTCTCGACAGTGAGACATGTCTGCTTCTGGCAGCACCAATTACTTCAGAAAAGTTGATGGGCATTGAAGAAACTCATTATTAAATTTGCCTTCAATGAGACAAGGCTAGCCATTTGTGCAAGAAACTGCTCTCGCCTGGACTGCTTGATGGTATGCAAACTGGACATACAAGATCCACAGAAAAATGACTGCTGAACTTGCCAAAAGAAAGTGAGACAATACTTCAGGGTTCCTCTTCTACCAAATAAACAAATACATACATACATACATACATACATACATACATACATACATAAAATAACAGTAAAAAATCTGCCAGATATTCTGCAGGACATAGAAGAAAGTGATTGACAAGCTGTCAACATAGGTAGAACAGATCTTCAAATTTCCTGCTTCACTAAAAAGTCTGCCAGATATTATGGGTCTACAGGCTAAAGATGGATGTCCCAACATTACAAAAGAACTTTGGGTGACTGTCCAGGCAGCAAGATGTCTCTGTCACTTCTAGAACCTTGAAAGTTGCTTCAAATGCACTTCCTGGTTACTTAGGTAATATTATATTCTTTTGGGGTCTTTGATGGAGTTGAAGGCAGATAGTTATAATTAGTTTTCCTTAATTATAATAAAAAATAAAGTAGATATAAAACTTTAGACTCACAAAGATAGGATAGATGATAAACTATTTTCCTTAATTTGCCAAATGTAAATGGACTAAATATTGTAATTGCAATTCTTGCTTGATAACTGCTTTGCTTTATGTAATTTTACTATGTTCAAGTTTAAACCTTCCTTTTTTATTTAGACAGAAAAGGGGAGATGTTGTGTGATTCCCCTCTGTATTCTGTGAATATATTTTATTACCATTGATTAATAAAGAAGCTGCTTTTACCTGTGGCAGAACAGAATATAGCTAGGTGGGAAACTAAACTGAATGCAGGGAGAAAGAAGCTGAAGTCAGGCAGACACCATGTAGCTGCTGAAGGAGAAGGATGCCAGAACCTTACCAGTAAGCCACAACCTCATGGCGATACACAGACTAATAAAAATGGGTTAATTTAAGAAGCAAGAGCTTACTAGGAATACACCTGAGCTATTGGCCAAAAAGCATTGTAATTAATGTAGTTTTGTGTGATTATTCAGGTCTGGGTGGCCAGGAAATGAAAATGCAGCCTCCATTTACAAAAATCAGATGTAAGTCCCACAGAAATTTATCTTAAAACAATTACTTGGAATATGCATGCTTTTACCATTTATTAAAGATGAAAGAAAATTTGCATGAGAATGAGGTAGATATGATCGTATATTTTTACATAAAAAAATAAACCTGTCAGCTAGAGAGGTAGCTCAGTGCCTTAGAGTACTTGTGCTCCTCTGGAGAACTCAGTCCCCCACCCCCCACACCCACATCATGTGACTTACAACCAACTGTAATTCCAACTCTAGGGGACTGATGCCCCCTTCTGTCCCCTGAGCACCACACCCACCTGTGTACAAGCCCACACGCCACACACAAATAGATATTCAAAAGTTAAATTTTGGGTGAGTATTTAATACTTCAGTATATAACACCTCTTTGACATTTTTCAAAGTTGATAGATATTTTGATTTGTAATCATCACTGATAGGAATGCCACCTTAATTTAACAGATAGTGTAAAATGGACGATGCACATTTAGGACTATTTCGGAAATTGGAAATTCTGTCCTAATCCCAAGTCAAATTTTGTGTAACATTTTAAAAACAAAATTTGTCACAACTCAAAAAGCAAACATAGTCAAGCATTCTAACAGGATAGAACCCAGAGGAACACTCAGCAGATTTGCATGAAGAAGAATACGATCGTGTGGGAATCTTTGTCCTCCATCTCTGTAGAGAAAAGAAAGCTTTGTGTGTAGGACAGAGGCACGCAACTCATAGCATACGATAGTTTTAAACCTAAGTCAAACTGTTTCAGACACCGTTGATCCGCCTGGTAGGGTGGGATGGCATCCACGATGTGAGTGTGTACTGTGTATTCAAAAGCAAGGCTGCAGTGACAATGCACAGAGCAACCCAGACCCAAGCTGCAGCGACAATGCACAGTGCAACCCCTGATCAGTGCTGCAGTGACAATGCACAGTGCAGCCCAGACCCAAGCTGCAGTGACAATGCACAGTGCAGCCCAGACCCAAGCTGCAGTGACAATGAACAGTGCAACCCGCACCAGTGCTTCTCAGAATTATCCCCATTGTTTTTTTTTTTTTTTTTCAGTTTCCAAGTTTCAGTCACTAAGTGTTCAGAAACTTTTTACTGTTGCTGAACGCCCCACAAACCCCACATTCAGTTATGGCACTCCATGGGTTAATACCCTCACAAACTCCGCATTTAGTTACACAACCCCTATGGGGTCACACCTTCACAAACCCCACATTCCGCCCTACCGGCTCACACCTTCACAAACCCCACATTTCGCCCTACTGGCTCACACCTTCACAAACCCCACATTCCGCCCTACCGGCTCACACCTTCACAAACCCCACATTCCGCCCTACCGGCTCACACCTTCAAAAACCCCACATTCAGCTCTACCGGCTCACACCCTCACAAACCCCACATTCTATCCTATGTGCTCACACTTTCACAAGCCCCACAATCAATTACATTACCCCTGTGGTCACACCCTCACAGTATAAGAGGCTGTGGCTTAGCAAACACCTCATAAACCTTAATTGTGATAGAATGTGACATAATCTGACTATTTAAAATTTGAGTGTTTAGTTTCATTTACAAACACAATGGATTAAAGTCTTTCTGATTACCAGTACCTGCTGGTTTCTGAGGAATCCTCATATGCATCCCTCTGATAATCAACTGTATAATACTTTCAGAAGCATTTGTCTTGTCCCCAGCACCCTTTCAACAGCCCACATACTCATTGACATTCCTTTAAAAGGACTGGCACATCTAAGAAAGTGGATAGAATGACAGAGGATGTTGGTAAACCCTAAGGTGTGTTTCTTTCTAAGATTTAAACACAAATTTCAGACCCAATGCCTCTAGAATTGAAATGGAGATTTTAATGAATTGATCATATTATTAGATATAGCAAAAGAGAAGCCAAGAGAAGTGGAAAAAGACAGTTGCAAAACTGACATATCGAATACAGATTAAAGGCCAGAGTTAGAAAAAATAAAAATATTATGTATTGCAATAATTTTCAGCTAAAATTAAAAAATTATTAAAAGACAGAGAAAGATAAAAATAAAAGTAGTAAATGGACATGGGGGAAAATTCACAATCACAAATACACCACTTCTTGCAAATTTCTTTAACCTCAAAGTCCCCAAAAATGTGTATCTATATGTATGTGTGCATTTCATGAGTGCTTATATGTGTGCTTGTGTGTTTGTATGTGCACGTGTGCATGTCTATGTGTGATGTATATGGGTGTATGTGTGTGATCTGAGACACTGATTCTCATGATATGGACATGAGAAATCAGCTAAAACAATCTCAAAGACAGGAGACTGTTATAATAGGAGCGGCGGAGCTGTGTCCCCAGCACCCCAGCCGACTGGCTAGCTTATGCCCCGAAATAACAACACACAAACTGTATTCTTTTAAACACTGCCTGGCCCATTAGTTTCAGCCTCTTAACCCATTTCTAATAATCTATGTAGCACCACGAGGTGCGCTTACCAGGAAAGATACTAGCCTACGTCCATCCTGGGTCGGAGCTTCATTGCGTGTGCCTCAGAGAGCAGAGCTATCATCTGTCAGGGAGAGGGGAGCATGGCATCTCTCTCTGAGCTCACTTCCTCTTCCTCCCAGCATTCTGTTCTGTTTACTCCTCCCACCTATGTTTTAACCTATCAGGGCCAAGCAGTTTCTTTATTGCTTAACCAATGAAATCAACAGATTGATATATGACACTCCCACATCAGGAGACCGGGTAATTTACCTTACCAGTTTTGAAAACTTGAGGACTTCTGCAATTCTGCAATAAATAAAAATATAATGTGGCTCAGGGAAAATATAAATGCTGCATAAAACATGGTGGATATGCGGATGAGAGCCTGGAGGTGTAAAGAGGCAGATTAGATATCCATGGCTAGAATACACAGCCAGCCACATGGGAGACACAATCCTTGTTTATATCATAAGTTATATTATGTACAAAGTTAAGTTCATTAAAAACTAAATATAAAAAATAAGCCAGGCATAGAGGCTCACATCCTTAATCTCAGCTCTTGAAAGGCAGGTGGATCTCTGTGATTTTGAGGTCAGCCTGATCTACAGAGCAAGTTTCAGGACAGCCAGAGATGCAAACTGAGATCCTGTCTCAAATACAAAAAGAAAGGAAGGAAGGAAGAGGAAGGAAGGAACGAAGGAACGAAGGAACGAAGGAACGAAGGAAGGAAAAGAAAAAGAAAATTTTTAGGAACTATAGAAATAGAAGGAACTGTTTTTTTTTAAAAAAATATGAGAAAATGAATTATACTGACAGAGACTACATATAAGAAAACCCCTGTTTAGTAGAAATATCATCAACAAAATTAAAAGACATAGCCAATGTTAGGAAGAAATTCTTCTAAGGCACAGAAATGAGACCAGATGAATACACAGGGCTTGGGAGGCAGCTCAGTGGTAGAGTGCTTGCCCAGCCTTTGTAAGATAGTTAAAAACTGACTGTCATGAAGAAAAATGAGTCTGAAAACCCGCAGAGGTGAGCAGAAAGCTAAGTCTGAGCTATGACCTCTTTAATTTTTTTAAGGGAATGTATGAGGACCCAGGGCTGCAGATCGTTGGTAGAATGCTTGCCTACTATGTACAAAGCCCTGGGTTTGAATCCCAGAGCTGCAGAAAGGGGGAGAAAAAAGCACCTAAAATGACAGTAGTTGGAATAACATCTGCCTCACTCTGTAGAGCTGGACTCAGATCTATTTTTATGAAAGAGATGCAAGTAAGCGAAGCTCACAAGCTGGAGAACTTCGCACGTTATAAACCAGTAAGGCATGTTGTACAGTTCATAGGCTAGAAGCCTACATTTGAGTACCAGGATTGAGAATACCAATATCATTTCCTAACATTTTTTTCTGAACACTCAGTACGCAGCAGGCACCTTCCCTGGCTGTCTCTCCTTAAAGCCTCCCTGTAAGGACTCCATCAAAACTTCTACCATTTTTTCATAGAATATCTATCAATACATGACTTTTTGAGGCAGGATCTTGCTATGCCGCCCCGGCTGGTCTGAAACTTGCTGTGCAGACCAGAGATCTGCCTGTAACATATTTAAGTAGGTCGGTTGCCTTTCTCGGCTCACTGAAATACCTAATTAATGAATGGAGACAAAGTCTCGCACAGTCCACAATGACATCAACTTGCTATGTGACAGAGAATGGCATCACATTTCTCACCCCTCTCACCCTTGGAAGCTCGGATTACAGGCCTGGACCACCATCCCTGGTCTCATACCGCTCTGGGAACTAAGCCAGGGCTTCGTGCATCCTAGGCAAGTACTCTCCAAACTGAATCACATCCCCAGGCCCTACACAGGGGCTGTGTAGCTACATTTGGAAGAAAAAAAAAAAAAAAAGAATCCAGGCCAGATTCATGGTAGACCATGCTGCTTCTCTCGGATAGAATCTGAAAGAGTTCTGAATCACCACCTCCATGTGGCAAGCGTGACAGTAGCCAGGACTTTGGGTGAAGCAGAAAGTGGATGGAAATTTCCTGCTGGACCGCATGGGGAGTGCTCGATGCCCCCGCCACAGGCTCCTGATGATAGAACTTTAGTTGCTGAACACGAAGATAATTTCAGCACCCCACAATTATCTGCCTAATTAAAATTAAGAAATTAGAACACAGTTAAAAGGAATAATATTTTGCTCACAGCTAATTTCATTAAAGTATTAATGAATGGGGCTCTTTTTATGGCCAGAGGGCAACCACTTTCTGCAGAGTACTTCCAGGCGAGCTAATTTATTCATGCATGTGAAGCAGTCCAATGAGAAACGAGGGAGCCGACAACTGCTGGTCCTAATTAAAATATTTAAAACATCATGTCTATTTTCTTCCATCTAGCCAAATACGTAAGCGGGAGCCGGCGTGGTGCCAATTAGCATGGAGAAAGCAAACACAAACACCCACGGTTTCTGATTAAAATGCACATTATTGCACCGTGCCATATATTGTTCCGCACATATATGTAAATGTTTAATTAACCTGCATCTAAATCTCAGTCACATTAAAAAATCGATACTTTAATTCCCAAACAAGTGGCAGTCTGTGTAAGGAGACGCTGACTTATTTATCACAGTCCTTTATTCAAACCTAATTTGGAGCTGCGTGTCGAAGCATCTCTTAAGGGGAAGAGTGGGAGGAGAGTCGGCTTGGCGGACTCCTTCAGACCACAGCGAGATTGTTAGTCGCCAAAGACTTGTGAGAGGAGCGAGGTTAGCCTCAGGTGATATGAAATTTTTCATTAATAATGCAAGGACAAGTCTGGACCCCAAACCATTTGTCAGCCTGGACATCATCAACAGTAACCACACACACCCACACACCCACACCCTCCCACACACACTTCCCTTTGTTAACCGGAGATCCATCTGTCGAGCCAACTGAGACATCCTTGCAGTGGGACCAGGATGGAGGGAAATGATGGGAACTCTGAGAAGTCAGAGCTTTGGGAGCATCACAGTTTTTATTCAGAACCCTCTCCACATGTCAAAGCCATGCTGCCTGAGAATAAGCGTTCTCGCTGCTTCCATCCCCAAGTGTTGATACATTGGTTACCATTAACTTCACAATCCTGTGAAACAAGGTGATACACAGGATGACCGTAACTTGAATGTATTTCCTTCGGCTCCAGAATCATTCCAACTAGCCGCCTTGAATGAAACAGAGATTCATTTCCCACTTACAGAGAACAGCGGCAACAAATTTGTTTTTAAAGACAGGTCTCAAGTACCCCAGGCTAGTTAAACCCACTACACAGCTGAGAAGGACCTTTGGACCCTCCCGCCTCCACTTCCCCAGTGCTAAAATTACCGCTGTGCACCAGCACACTGTTAATGCACTGCTGGCGTCTGAACCCAGGCCTTCACACACGCTAGGCAAGCCCTCTTCCCACAGAGCTACATCCCTATCTGAACATAATAAATTCTTTGGAAAACTACTTGCTGACCCATTTATCTATTAAAATGATTTCTCCTTAGCCTTTGAGCATTTTTTAAAGTAGGTGGAATAAGAACGGAATGTACAGAATTTTCTCCTTGTGCTTTTCTTCTTATCTGTAGCAATGTTCTGGTGCAGATTAACTGTTTTTTCACAGGCCCGGGCTCACTGTAGACTAGACTGGCTGTGGTTAAGAACATTTACTGCTGTTCTAGAGGACCTGAGTTTAATTGATTCTCAGCACTCACATCAGGTGGCTCACAACCCCCTGTAACTCCAATTCTGGGGGATCCAGCTCACCCAGTTTCTGTGGGTATCTGCACTCATGTATACACACACACACACACACACACACACACACACACACAGTATCCACTGAAGGGCAAGAAATACAAGTTCCAAGAATTTTGTTCTTGACGATAATTTGAACAAGCACTGGAGGAGATAAGAACAGAGCAGAGGGGGCTGGAGAGATGGCTCAGTGGTTAAGAGCATTGCCTGCTCCACCAAAGGTCCTGAGTTCAATTCCCAGCAACCACATGGTGGCTCACAACCATCTGTAATGAGGTCTGGTGCCCTCTTCTGGCCTGCGGGCATACATGTAGACAGAGTGTTGTATACATAATAAATATTAAAAAAAAAAAGAACAGAGCAGAAATCAGAGAACACCCAAGATCAAGATGTAGAGACATTCAACACTCAACTCTCAAGGATGCTGATCTGTGCCATTGTGTTTATGAGAAATGCAGACTCTCACATCTGTTGAAAGGATGGGCAGGAAGAAAGGAAAGCGAGAGTAAGGTGAAACTCTGAGGTCAACAACTTTGTTCTCATTTGTAAATAAGTGCACCCAGAAAGACTGGCTTAGCCCATGTGTAGAAGTATATAGTCACATGATGGAGTGATGAGAATCAGCGAAGAGATACTGGTCCTCTCTCCCATGCTCACCTCAAGCCATGGTCTAAATCATCAGTAGAGTCAGCATGGGCTCCTGCAACTTGCTAGTGAAGGAGAACCTTGGGCATGTGCGTCACACATCAGTTTGCACATGTGTATCCAGGCGTATATGCACATATGTGAGGATGCACGTGGCGGCCAGAGATCCACATTGGGTGTCCTCCTACATGGCTGTTGATTTGATTTCTTGAGGTAGTCCTTTAAGTCCTTCACTTAAACTGTTCACCAATTTAGTTATGCTGGCTCGGGACATTGAGCCCCAGAGGTCTCCTATCTTTCCCCAGCACTGAGAGTATAGGTGCAAGCTGCCACACCCAGTTTTTTTTACCTGGGTTCCAGGAATCTGAACTCAGGTCATGATTGAGAACCTCTCTGAGGCAGGTATTGAACCCTTGCACAGGTCAAGCATGCAAGCTGCCACTAACATACATCCCAATGCCAAATTATCTTCTCAAAGACAAAGTGTCCTGCACATTTGCGGGTTGTTGATTTCAGCTTCTGTTGTAGGAAACAGCAGGGTTTTTATTTTCCTATTATTGAGAACATTTCAAAGAGATGGCTAACATCCCATTATTTTTGTCACTTGTATTTTATCTGCCTTCTATTTAATTTCTCAGTTTCTTAAGTCTAAAGTCATTCAATAATCAAAGTATAAATACATTTTCTTATAATACACCAACATGTCAGTTAGGACTTCGAACATTTGATATAGTCAGAGCCAGCATAAAATAACTTTATGTTTAAAAAGATATGTTTTTAAAACATTTTTCAGAATGTTTTTCCTTTTATTTAAAATAGATGTTTTTCTCTATAATATTTCTTGATTATAATTTTTTCTTCCCTCTACTCCCAATTCCTCTCTCCCTCCCCTCCCATTCAGATCCACCCCTTTCCACCTCTTATTAGAAAACAAACAGGCTTATAAGGGATAATAATAAGATACAATGTAATAAGAGAGAGCAAAAACTAACACATTGAAATAGAACAAACCAAACAGAAAGAAGAGAGCTCAAGAAAAGGCACACACACAATAACCTATATAGACACAGAGATCCACTCATCCACACACTCAGGGATCTCATAAAAACACTAAACTGGACGGCATAATATATATGCAAAGGACCTATAAGATAAAAAGAGAATATATGCATATATTTATATGTATATGTAATAAAAGTTAAAAATAGGATAAGAGAATAAAAACAAGGCCCTGACACGACACTGTGAAACAATGGATCTCCAAGGATACCACTGGGTTTGTCTTGTGTTGGCCATCTACAGAGACACTATGTGGTCTACCCCCAAGAGTAGTGGGTTTTTTCCCCAGTAGGACTCCCTTGTAGAAAACTAAATTTTCATTTTCAAAGGGTATCAGTTGGAGATTACTTCTGGGCTAGGGTTGGGGGCTTGTATCTACTTCTCCTTTCAGCTCTAGTACCTCCCCAAATTTTGCTTTTCATTCTCCTCCCATATGCAAGTTAGGCTTCTGAAGTTTTCATTTTCAAGAAAGAAAAAAAAAAAGATACAAAAAGCAACAGAACAGATCTCCAAGACAAAGCCTGTCTTTTTATGCATCTTTAGCCATGCAAACATTAGTCCTCTGGAACTGGAGTCACTCTTCTACATATAAGCCTACTCTTTCCCAGTATGCAGATAGGCTGTTGTCATAGATCCCCACAGCAAATGAACAACTCCTCAATATTTAATAAGGCTGGCTTTCCTGTCCCCAGGCAGAGAGCTGAGACAGTTGGTAGCCAGCTACTAACTGACCATTAAAACACAGAATCTTTCTGTAAAATGTACTTCCCAAACAGGTTGCATCACCTGCGGTGGAGCCTGAGTGCTCCCCTCTGCAGGGAGGTGGCCTGAGACTATGCAAGACCAGTCAGCCAGCTGGCTTAATATTCAAACCTGGTTTCAACACAATCCAGCTTTGTGACAGGGTTTTAAAAATCAAAAAGCCCTTCTCTCTGCTGTGCCCTTAGCACCAAAAAGTGCCAAACACATAGAAGTGAGAGGACTAAGCCATGGGGTTCTACAAATGCAGAAGGAATCTGTGGGCTGGGGGTGTCATGTAGCTCGTAGAATTCTTTCCTGCACACCCAAGACCGCGGTGACTCCCCAGCACAACTTACGCTGGACGTGGTGGCCCACACCTCTAGTCTCAGCACCAAGGAGGTTGAGGCAGGAAGAACAGAAGTTCAAGGTCATCCCGGGCTACACAGCTAGTTCAAGGCAGTCTGGGACACGTGAGACCTTTCCTCGAATAAACAGTTAAATAAAGGTTCTGTTTGCGTGTTTTCCTTCTGTTTATGTTTATTTCCCCACGGCAGTGTTTGGAGCTGTCTTCTGTGTGGTTTGTGAGGATAAATATACCGTAACAATAACTCTCAATAACTGGACCAAGACCTCATTGATTCAGAACAGTAGCAATATTGGAGCATTTTAGGCTTTAGTGGCTTTTTATTTTTTTAATTCAAGGAACTAAAGAAAAAAAGCTAGAGCTAATGGTACTGTGTGGAAATCGAGGGAATCATTAGTGCAATTTGATCGTTTTTCTGAACAACAAAGGCTATCATAATGAGTTCTCCTTGCTCTTATTAGCCATTAAGAAAAAACCATTTGGCTATAACTATAATTCCAGGTCAATACAAATTTCCCATGATTTCATTAAGCATACAGTTTTAAAATTATTTTTTAATTAAAAGATTTCAAAATTCTGTTTATTTATTCATGGGTGCGTGGTGTGCCTACGCTATTGCTAGCGTGTGGAGGACAGAGAGTAACATGAGGGAACAAGTTCTCTCCTTCCATCATGGGGGTCCTAGGAACCACACTCAAGTCCTCAAGCTTGCCAGCAAGCTGCCTCTACCTACCGAGCTGTCTCTCTAATCCCAGTTTATAGACTCTTGAGTGGGCGACCCCCAACTCCTGTTACCATCACCTCACAAGGCCTATTTGCTTTTTTTCCTCTTTTGACAACAGTAGAAAGCCTCGCATTGGTGGGGAGGGTCTGCCTTTCACAAGGACACAGCAGGAAATGAACCCTGACTTCAGCCTTTAAGTAGGAATTCTAAGCCACGTGGTAGCTATTTTTAATTTAAAAAATATTATTTTAATTTATTTTATTATGTGTATGTATGTCTGTGTACGTATGTCTGAGGATGTATGTCTGTGTATGTATGTCTGTGGACGTATGTCTGTGGACGTATGTCTGTGTATGTATGTCTGTGTATATGTGTGTGGATGTATGTCTGAGAATGTATGGCTGTGTATGTATGTGTGTGGATGTATGTGCATAGATATATGTGCGTGTGAGAGCACAGGAGCCTGCAGAGGCCAAAAGGTGACATCAGATACCCTAGAACCGGAGGTATATGGCTGTTTGATGTGGGTGCTGGGAACCAAACTCAAATCTTCTGCAAGAACAATACAGGCTCTTAATCATGGAGCCACCTCTCCAGTCCCCGCTTTTAATTTTTGGAAAAAAATTCCATCATGTTTTTAATAAAAGCTGCACTAATTTACAGTCCTGCCAACAGGCTATTTAGGCTGCAATTTTTCTGACTCCTCGTCAGCTCTTAGTGAACTCTGAAGAGTTCTTCTGAAAGTCTTAAGAGCCCACCATCCCACAGGTGTGAGCTAATAGCTTGTTGTGGCTTGGTCTCTAGCCCTGATCATTGGCAAAATAACTTCCTATGTACCCTTGGGGTCATTGTATGTCATCTCTGAGAAATGTCTGCTCAAGTCTTCTGACATTTTTGGAAGATTTATTTATTTATTTATTTATTTTTATTTATTTATTTATTCATTTATTTATTATTTTTACATATATGCATGTGTGTCTGTATGAATTTATGTGTGCCACATGCAAGTAGGAGCCCTCAGAGGCCAGAATCTTGCATTGGAGTCTCTGGAGCCAGAGTTACAGGTGGGTGTGACTAAGTCATGTGGGTTCTGCGGACCCTGTGTGGGTCTTCCATAAGAGAAGCAAGCACTTTGAATGCATATTTTCCATTTAAAAAAATAACATTTAAACTTTTAAATAGAAAAATCTTAGCTGTTTTGCACGTTATCTCCTGTCAGGTGATTGTTGGCAAATGCTTTCTCCTAGGCCAGTCTGCCTCTTTGCTCCTTCAACTGTTTCTTTTGCTGGACAAGAGCTTCAAGGTGCTTACTCCCCCTCCTCTATTCTGGGTTGTGTGCGCTGTGCCATTTGTACGCCAATCTCAGAAACCATTGCCAAAGCCAAACTCTAGAAGCTCTTTTTTGGAGGAGTTTGAGTTCCTTGAGGACTATGACTACTTCAGGTGCTAAGGTGGAATCCTTGGTCCTTCCTGGGGTGACCTTTGTGTGTGGACTAACATGTGGAAGCTAGCTGCGGTAGCTTAAATGAGGATAGTCTCCCACAGGATCATGTATGTGAATACATGGTCCCAAGTACTGTCAGTGTTTGGTAAAGCTATGGAAATTTAGGACAGGATCAGTAGATGAAGTTATGATAGAGGGGGTGGCCTTTGAAAGTTTATTGCTTCACCCCACTTCCAGCTCTCCTCTCCTCTTCTCTCTCTCTCTCTCTCTGTCTCTCTGTCTCTTTCTGTCTCTCTCTCTCTCTGTCTCTCTCTCTGTCTCTCTCTCTCTCTCCTTCCAGGGTATGTAGCTGAGATGTACAATCTAAAACAGCAATGTCATCTAAAAGCCCTTTGTACCTCTTTTTGAGTATTCATGATGTGCCAGGCATGAGTTTGAAAGTTTTATATGCATTAGCTCATTCAGAAGGCATAAGAACCTATGATGTATGTGTGACTGTCATTCCCACACAGTGTGGAGGCTGAGGCTTGTGGTTACCCAGTAATGAACTTGCAGGGCTGGGATTCAAACCCTGGCACATCTGAAGCTGGAGCCCATACCATTCAAGAAGCCAGGAAAGTGTCATCGTCCAACAGGAGACAAGAGCTGATCTCAGAAGCCAATCCTCGGGTAATGATCTGATCCTCTCCACTGTACACAGTTTCTCATAAGTGAGAAATAAAAGAGGCAGCTGAGGAGATGGCTCAGACAGTAAAGGACTTGCGAGGCCAACATGGGAACCAGAGATCAGGTCCCCAACACCCATGTAAATGTCAAGTGGGCATGAAGACCTTCCTGTAATTTTGGTGGGAGGGAAACAGAGATAAAAAATGCAAAACAAGCTGGCTAGCTGAAGTAACCCAACCTGTGGACTCTTGGTGTAAGTGAGAGACCCTGCCTCTGTATATAAAGGAGAGAGACTGATAAAAAACATCCAGCATTAACCTCTGACCTCCACCTAAACATAGAGGCACATCATGCACACCCACAAACGCATGTTCACCCATACATACGTAAAACACACGCAGATCCCACCAGCAAAAATTTGTAGACAAGAAAATGAGATGAAAGAGTAAGGCTGAGGAGCAAGAGCAGAGATCAAGGCTGACTGGCTTTTACAGCGTAAGAAAAGTATGTGGAGAATTCAGATTAGTTCATCAAAAGGTCAAAAGGGACTTTTTCTCCCTTTTGAGAAGATAAAGATGAAATGAGTGAGCAAGCCCCAAGGCTAACGAATAATTAGAAACACGTTCCATAGCTAATTGATGAATCTAGGCTCAACACAGGGCTAGAAGTCTCTGGGAGAGCCACTGCAGAGCGGGGCACATAGAGGGCCCCTGGCTCACACTCAGTGACTTGTCAGCAATTGACAACCAGAGCCGTGACTTCATTAACCAAAGTCCTAGAGAGTTCTTTAGAACGGCAAAGGCTCCTGGCTAGTGTTCCATCCTTGTAAGCGACCCACCAAGCACATTGCCACTGGTTTCACAGACAGGGGGATGCTGAGAGTGCAGATGCCTCCTACCACACTCGGCTTAGGTATGTATGTATGTATGTATTCATTTATTTAGGTTTTTCAGGACATGGTTTCTCTGTGAACTCTGACTATCTTGTAACTCACTTTGTAGACCAGGCTGACCTCAAACTCATAAATCCACCTGCCTCTTCCTGCAGAGTGCTGGGACTAAAGGTGTGCGCTACTATGC
Organism: Microtus oregoni; assembly: GCF_018167655.1. Classification (NCBI taxonomy): domain Eukaryota; kingdom Metazoa; phylum Chordata; class Mammalia; order Rodentia; family Cricetidae; genus Microtus; species Microtus oregoni. The sequence goes on from NW_024543091.1 coordinate 17,472,894, forward strand.
CCAGCACACTCAGCATTTTTAATTTTAATTCATTTATATATAATAAATATGTTGTTATAGTCGAATTGTAGCTTTTGGGGGGCGGACAGGATCTGCCAATTAATACCCAGGCTGCACTTTAATACTGCATCAGCTTCCCTAGTGCTAAGATTACAGGGATGCGTCAGCCTCTGCATATTTTATTTTTATTAGTTATTTGAGAATTTCATACATGTTCTTATCATATTCTTCTCCCTCTCCCGACTCCTTCCACACTCACCCTGACTTCTTTATCCACCCAATTTGGTGTTTTGTTTTGTTTTTCCATCAAGATCAATTTATGCTGCCCAAGTACTCTTGGATATGTGGTCTTCCACTGGAGTATGGTCAAAGAACCAGGGGCTACACTCTTAGAGAAATCCGTCTTCCCCCTCTCCTAGCAGCTAACAATTGTCAACAGCTTTACGGCTAGAGAAAGGACTTGGTGAGCAACTCCCCTCTCCATGCTGGGAGTTCATTTGTGCCGACGCTCAGTGTGTCCAAAAGGCACAGTTTCCTTGTCGTCATCCATTGCCTCTGGATCTTACATCAGTTCTGCCTCCTCTCCCTCAAAGATTGCTGAGCCTCAGGAGGAGGGGGTGCTGCATATGGGTTCCATTTAGAGAGAACACGGTTTGGGTGACAATAAACAAAAGATGACATGGATGATTATGTCCTCCTGATTACTCGGCAAACAGGAAACACAAGGAAAGAATTGTCTTAGGCCTGTAGACCCTGTCCTCTGCTTGCTGCCCACTTCACCAGCCTATTCATGGCCTATCAACACATGGCCTTGATTTTGCTACTCCAACCACCTGCTCCTCTTATGATCACGGCCTTTGTTTCTCACGTGTAAGCTCTCCGAGCTATAAAATGGATATTGTTTTTGTTTGTTTTGGTTTTCAAGACAGGGTTTCTCTGTGTAGCTCTGGCTATCCTGGAAATCACTCTGCAGAACACACTATCCTGGAACTCATTCTGTAGACCAGGCTAGCCCCAAACTCATAGAGCTCTACCTGCTTCTGCCTCCTGAGTGCTGAGATTAAAGGAGTGTACCCTACCACCCAGCTGAAATGAGAATTTTGACAGCCAGCCTCATATGGTTTTGTGATGATCAATAGAAACAGAACAAGTTTAAAGTATAAAGAATAAAACAGGGCTGGAGAGACGACTCAGCAGTTAAGAGCACTGGTTGCTCTTGCAAGAGACCTGAATTTGGTTCCTGGTGGCACTTGTCTGTAACTCTGATTTCAGGGGAGCTGATGCCCTCTTCTGGTTTCTGCAGGCACAGCATCCATACAGGACACATACACTCAAACATACATGAAGGAAAAACACTTATACACACAAAATAAAAAATAAATCTTTAAAGAATAAAGCAATGAGAATGGCAAGCCTCTCGCTCTGGAGAAACATAGGTTGGATTTTGTTCTGTGCCAGGAATACATGGGGAAAGCCTTGCCCCAAGGTCACACACTTGTTCTTGGGAGACAAACACAGATACAGACAGAGGAAGCAGGGAAGGAAACAATACTGTGAACCACAGGAAAGGGATCATGACAGCATATTGGATGACTCTCTCTAGAATAGCCAGGGCTAGCATGCCAAAAGAGCGAGTTAAAAGGTCTTACTATGTAGGTCTGGCCATCTCAAACTCATAAAGATCCACCTGCATCTGCCTTCCAAAGGCTGTGATTAAAGGCATATGCCACTGTACCTATGGCTCCAAGAAGGTCTATAAAGCAAAATCTTTGGACCTTGGGGTGTAGCTCAGTGTCATTACACTTGCATAGCATGCATGAGTCTTGGATTTGCTTTCCAGCACACATTAAATTATTAATTAATTTGTTTATAATAAAGTTCTTTGGGCGTTTTTTTTGGGGGGGTTGTTTGTTTGTTTGTTTTTCTTTGTTTTCCAAGACAGGTTTTCTCTGTATAACAGCTATGGCTGTCCTAGAACTCACTCTGTAGACCAGGCTAGCCTTGACCTCACTGAGATCTGCCTGGCTCTGCCTCTCAAGTACTGTTATTAAAAGTGTGCACCACACCACCACATGCCACAGGTGCTAGACATAAAGCTCGAGGGTTTCCCTGCAGGCTTTCAGTCTTGCTCTTGTCTGATCCTTCTTTTCTATTTCCCTATCCTCCTTTTTAGAATAGGTAATCTCCTCTGTGCCATTATTCTACAGGGGCTCACAGCTAAGAGTTGATTTCATTGTTCAGAGGAAATTTTGGACTTGAACTTTTAAGCAGTGCTGGAACTATTGAGACTGGGGGTTTTGGAGATGGACTAAATCTATTTTACAATATGAGTTATGAGCCTTTAGTGGTGCAATGTTATGAATGAAAGAGATGTGTTTGTGTACTGTGACTCAACCAATAAACTTGTAAAGGAGGGTTAAAAAAATTAAAAAATAATAAAAGGGTGCACCACCACCACCTGGCTTTTAATGAAGTCTTTTAAGTTTGAGAGCAAATGTTACAGGTTTAATTATAGTTCTAAATTAAATACCAGTGGCATAATATTTAAAAATGATAACTAAACACTAAAATATAGAATTAAAGATCCTCAATTTAAATTACATTGTGGCCAGGGTGGGCACAATGTGGTGGTTACCACTGTCAGCAGGATAGGATTTGAAATCACCATGGAAACAGATCTTTGGACATATCTCTGAGTGAGATTTTAAAATGGGTCCCCGAGTTGAGAAGACTCACTGTCACTGTGGGCAGCACCGTCTTGTGGGCTGCAGTCCGCGACTGAATAAGAAAAAAGCGAGTTACACATAGGTGTTCATTTCTCCCGGCTTTCTTATGTGAACACAGTATGACAGATCATGGCATCATGCTGCAATGATGGACTCTACCCTCAAACCCTTCCTTCCTTCAGTCACTCTTTTCAGGCATTTTGTGCTAGCAACATGTAAATCACACACACACACACACACACACACACACACACACACACACAAGGGTCTGGAATAATTGTAGCTCTATCAAGTGAGTCCCTGCCTCAGTTTCCTTATTCTCTGGCTTTGTAACCTTATCCAAACTCCAGGCATCTTATTTGGAGGAAAATATCTGTGTTTATTTGAATAAGAATAGCACCATAGGCTATCATCAGAGAGTGGCAGTATTTGAGAAGGATTAGGGGGTGTGGCCTTATTGGAGGAGGTGTGTCTTGGAGAATGTGAGTCAGTGGGAGAACATGTCAATGGGGGGGCGGGGGAGGTGGATGGACTTTGAGGTTTTAAAAGCCCAAGCCAGATCCAGTGGCTCTCTCTTCCTGCTGCCTATCAAGACAGGGTTTCTCTGTGTAGCACTGGCTGTTCTGGAATTTGCTTTGTAGACCAGGCTGGCCTCAAACTCAGAGATCTGCCAGCCTCTGCCTCTCAAGTGCTGGGATTAAAGGCGTGCATCACAATGCCCGGATATTTTCTTTTATAAAATATTGCCATTGTCATGGTTTCTCTTGATAGTAATAGGACAGCAGTCAAGACAATATCTTTCCTGCCTGTGAGCACTGCAACCAGAATCATCTGTCCCCCTCATACTCACTCCTCATCTGCAAAGACTGCCTACTGAAGTCTTAGAGAACCACAGGCAGGCAACCCGCCCCCAATGTCTACAAACTGTTGATTTTCTTTACCACAACCTCACCTGGGGAGGTCCAACCGAGCAGCACCAAACAAGCCACAAAAAAGAACAGTCTGAGCTTGCCAGTGGACAAGGAAAGGGAGAGGCATCTGCAAAATCATAGCATGAGGGAAGACAGTACCACCAAAGAGCCCAGGGCATTGGAGAAGGTAAGAAGTAGAGCAAGACGGGATCTGGACAGGGAAGAGCTGAGAGCAGCAGCGCAGGGAGGGTTCTATGTCCTAGACAGTGGGAGACCCATAGTGGATGCTGATGTAAGGTCATGACTCAGCCTAAGAGGCCATCCTTGCTGTTGAATAGTAGAGAAAAGTTGAAAGCTGGAACAGTAGGGACAGATGCCAGTCATCTGAAGAACCTGTAAGGAGGACTGGATCCCATGCCAGTGCAGCTTATCAGAAAGAGGACTCAAGAAGCCTCCAAGAGAAAAAGTCAGCAAGACTCAGAGACTAGTTGCCCATGGGAAGGAGAAGCAAAGAGCACAAGCACAGAGTTGCACAGCTCACCATGCTATCAGATCTGAAACATGTTCATCGTCCCCCACCCAGGGAACCCATCCCTATTCATGGTCATGCCTCATTCTCTCTACCCTCATGGCACCAGAAGCTCCCTAACACTGTGCTGCATGCCGGTTTCGGGCATTTTGAATCAAGAGACTCACATACAATATGGGTGCTTATGCCCGGCTTCTCTTGCTTAGCATGTTCTCCAAGTTCATCCATGTTGTAGCGTGGGTTGTCATCAGGTTGCTCTCACTGCCAAATGAGAAATATTCCACATCTTACTTAATGGAATTTTGAGTTGCTTCTGTATTTGGGCCATTTGGAACCCTGCTAGTGAAGATTCTGGAATATATTTTTGACGTGTTTTCAATTAATTTTTTTACAAGTGAACCTAATTGTTCAAAATAATGGTTTCTTTGTGATGTCCTCATTCAGATATACAATGTACTTTGATCACATTTGCCCAATTGTCCCTTCATCCCACTTTCCCCATGTCCTGGTTCCATTACTCTTCTCTAATAGTCCCCCCTTCTACTCTCACAATGACTTTGTTTATCCCCCTCTAGGTTTCATAGAAGAGAAAACACACAACCCTTGTCTTTTCGAGTTTGACCTATTTCACTTAACCTAGCGATCTCTAGTTCCATCCATTCTTCTACACATGACCCAACTTTGTCCTCAATGGCCAACTGTGGTGGTATGAATAAAGATGCCCCCCAAGGCTCATATATGTGAATGCTTAGTCACCAGGGAGTGGCACTATTTGAAAGGATTAGAAGGACCTGGGGTCATGGCCTTGTTGGAGGAAGTATGTCAATAGGGATGGGCTTTGAGGCTTCAAAAGCCCAAGCCAGGCACAGCATTAATTCCCTTAGCCTATGGGCCAGGATATAGTTCTCAGCTACCGCTCCAGTGCCATGCATACCATCATGCTCCCCGCCATGAAGATAGTGGACTAAGTCTTTGAAATTGTAAGCAGGTCTCCAATTGAATGTTTTCTCTTCTAAGAGTTGCCTTGGTCATGGTGTCTCTTCACAGCAACAGAGTACTGACTAAGACATCAAGAAGCACTCCACTGTGTATACAAATGTATACAAAAGACACTCATACATTGAAAGACACCAGGGTTGATTCTGTAATTTGGCTGCTGTGAACAGTGTTACAATAAGCAAGGATGAGCTGCGTCTCTGAGATGCGCTGACTTAGCTTCCCTTGGTAGACACCCTGGGAGTGGACAGCAGGGCTCACTCTGTGACTATTTGCTATGCTGTGCAGAAGCTTCTTCACAATCCTGCTTATCAATTCTTGCTATTAGATCCTGAACTGATGTTTTATGTATTATGTATTATGCGTATGAGAGAGTGTGTGCGTGTGGATGTGAGCATGTATGTGTGTGTGTACAGGTGCCTGGGCACATTTTCACAGGGCAGAGGAGAGCATCAGCTGTCACCTCCTAGCATGCTCTGCCTGTTCCTTTGAGTCAGGGTCTCTTTCTGAACCTAAAACTCCTGTTTTCTCATTTACCCTGGAAGCCAGAAAGCAATAGCAATTTCCTTATCTCTACTCTTCTTGGAGCTGGGGTTACCAGCATTTAAAGGATGCTTGGCTTCCTACCTAGCTGATTGATCTGAATTCTGTTCTTTGGGGCTGAGCAGCAAGTACTGTTACATATTCAACCATTTCTCCAGCCCTCCCCCTTCAGGCTTACATATAAAAATTATTTAAATTACCTAATGTTGGGATCAACCCTAGGACCCCATGCAAGCTAGGCAAGAGTTGTACCGGTAACACTGAATCACACCCAGCTTGGAAGGCTATTTAGGGTCTGACAGCTTCTGGATGTCGGCCATCACAGTTGAAGAAAACATTCCCGACACTCTGTGAAATACTTCCCCCTGCTGGTACTATCTTCATAGCCTTTTATTCAAATGGGAGAAAACAGTTGTTCTTCTGAAGAACCTGACTATTGACATTTTCAGCGGGGTTGGGGAGACGTTCCCCACAGCCACATGGTAGCTCACAAGCATCTACTGCTCCGTTCCAGCCTGACCTCTGTTGGGCACCGCATGCACAAGGTGCACATACGGACTGCAGGCAAAATATCCACGCACATACGATGAAAATAAATGAACTAAAACGTAAAAATAAAATGTAAAGATAATTTTTAAAAGAATAAAAATTTCAAACATTGCCCATCCTTGCATCTACTTTAATCATCACCCCAAAAAGCAATAAGAACGAAAATCACAGACCTAGAGTTTTCTTTACTTAATGTGACTCCTTTCCTTTTCGCCTTTTGTTTTGTGTGTGTGTGTGTGTGTGTGTGTGTGTGTGTGTGTGCGCGCGCATGCATGCACACCCGGGTGTACCCAGGTCAGTTGCACACGCATGCAGCTCTGCAGTCCAGGAGCCCATATCAGCTGTCTGCCTCTATTGGTTCCTATCTTACTTGTTGAGGCAAGGACGATCACTGAACCTGTAGCTCCTAGTTTTGATAGAGTAGCGGACCAGCAAGCCTCCGTGACCCTCCTTCTCCTAGCACTGGGGTTGCAGATACACACACTGCCATGCCTGTGCTGAGCATCCAAATGCAGACCGCCACCCCCACCCCATGCTCACAAAGTAAGGACTTTACCCACTGAGCCATCTCCCCCGACTCTTAATGTCACTCTTTACCATTCAGCCATTCCCCGTGTGGCCTCCTTGTTACAACTTGGACCGACTTTCTCTTGAGACTCTATTACTAGACTCCTGGGTAGAAAGCATCTCCCTTTACCAAACTCCACTCAGCCATCAAAAAACAAAAATCTATCAGACAGCCTTTTCCCTCAGAACAAAAGGGCCACTGCGATATTCCCCACTCTCTTCTCACGGGTTTGAAATTATACACAGCAGTGTCAAAGGTAAGGCATTTCTGGAGGTTTTTTCTCTCTTTATTACAGTTCTGAGTGTTTTGTTGTGGCTTCTCTCCCCCTTTTCTTTGCAGCTGCCTTTGCTACCGTGGCTCTATTTTCGTGGCCTACAGCAATCACTTTAGACTTTTTAGACGCATCGGGATAGAGATAGATGACACAAGCGATCTACTTATCTTCCTTTCCCATCACCAATAAAAGTGACAGTCCACCTAATTAGGCCTAATAAAGTCGCTGCGGGAAGAGTGGTGCTGCAGCGGTGCCGCAGCGATCTAAGGAGGGGTGGCATTGACCTGAAGATACGGGGCTTGCCTGAAGGCCTCGCTGCTGTTGCTTCGGCCCCAGCACCCGCCATCTCTGCTCATGCCGTATTCAAATGTGAGTAGCATGTTTTTCTCCTCAATTCTTAGATCAAGAACAAAAAAAAAAAAAAAGGAGTCCTATCTAATCAAAAAAGGCGCTGACAATTTTTTTCAGCCCCACATTAAAAGCAGAGCCATTCGGAACCGTGCACTCCATATTCTATTTTATAATATTACTTTAAGCTATTGCTTTGAATCGCAGACATTTCTTTGTTAAGCAGGAAAATCAAAAATTCATCAGAAGAAGTTCTTTTCTTTTTTTTCTTCCGACCCTTCTCATTTTTTTTTTTTCTTTGAGGGTTGGCGTGGGGTTTGGAGCTGGAACCAACATTTGTAGAAGTTAGGGGTCCTTAAGCAATTATTAGCGATGAGAGTTTGACATGCCCGAGAGTTGTCAACAAGCGCTTTCAACAAAGTGGAGGGAAGAGAAATAAACGGTGCTCTCAGCAAAATTAATACACAGGCCTGCAAATTAATGACGCCGCGTACCTTTTCAACAAGGGGAGGAATCTGAACGCGGCATGAAACGGCATTTTAAGTACCGTCTTTGCAAAAATTATCAGATTGTCAAAGGGGATCAAAGAGAATCGAGTCCCAGCTACTCATAATATTTCCACATATGCTAAATACAAAATTTATCTTACTTTATTTGACGGTGCTGCAGCAATTATTTAAAGCTATTAGGAAGGGGAAATGTCCTTGTCGGAAGAACCTGCACTTCTCCGTGGCTTTTGTTGTAAGAAACATGAGTTCTGAGTTCCCCAACCCCCAACCTTGCCTGCTTGTTCTCTCTCTCTCTCTCTCTCTCTCTCTCTCTCTCTCTCTAGTACTTAACACTAGTACTACTTAACTCATGCATTTACCTCACTCTCTTTGAACTTATTGTTGCAAATAACCTATCCCTACAGATGATTTGTGTGTAGAGGGCAAAGGGCATAAGTACTCTGTGTGAGGGCACATGTACATGTGCATGTGTGTACGCGCACGTGCACAGAGGTTGATGTCTGATGGCTTCCTCAATTGCTCTCCACTTTAATTATTTGTTTGTTTATTTTGGTTTTTCAAGACAGGATTTCTCTGTGTAGCCTTGGCTGTCCTGGAACTCTCTCTCTCTATAGACCAGGCTGGCCTCAAACTCAGAGATCCTCCTCTATCTTCCAAGTGCTGGGATTAAAGGCATGTACCACCACTACCTGGCCCACCACTTTTTGAGATAAGATCTTTCACTAAACCTAGAGTTTACCAGTTGGTTAGGATGGCTGGCCATGGGACTTTACTAGTTGGCTAGGCTGGTTGGTCATGGGAGTTTACCAGTTGGCTAGGCTAGCTGGCCATGGGAGTTTACCAGTTGGCTAGGCTAGCTGGCCATGGGAGTTTACCAGTTGGCTAGGCTAGCTGGCCATGGGAGTTTACCAGTTGTCTAGGCTAGCTGGTCATGGAAGTTTACCAGTTGGCTAGGCTGGCTGGCCATAAGCTCCAGAGACATAATTGTGCTGGTTAGTTTTTTATTTTGTTTTGGTTTTTCAGTTTGATACAAGCAGAAGAGAGAAGAGGAACCTCAACAAGAAAATGCCTCCATCGGACTGGCCTGGAGGCAAGTTGGTGGGGCATTTTATTAATTCATAATTGATTGATGTGGGCGGTCCTAGACCTCTGTGGTTGGTGCCATCCCTGGGCTCTTGGTACTGGGTACTATATGACAAAAGGCTGAGCAAGCAATGGGGAGCAACTCATTAAGCAATACCCCTTCCTAGTTCATGCTCTGAGTTCCTGCCTAACTTCCCTCCATGATGGACTGTGAGCCTTAAGCTGAAATAAACCAATTCCTCCCTAAGAGGCTTTCAGTGTTTACCATAGCAACAGAAAGCCACTAAGCAGCAGCACAGTTACATTGTTACATTTGCTGTGCCTGGCAGCTAGTTACTCTGGTACCAGAGATCCCAGCTCAGCTCTTTCAGCTTGCATACGGATCCCTTGACTGCCTGAGACGTCTCTCCAGCCCTCATTCATACATTTGCTTGTGTGCAAATAAGTTCTCTCAGTCATTATTTCTTCTCCCTCTAAAGTAAAGTCATATAACAGTTTGTTATCCACCCCAAATCCCCCGCAGCCTGCTATGTTTTCTGCACAAGAGAAAGCTGTATAACAGTCACAGACACCACCCCTAGAGCACTCCTAAGTGTTATGTTCAGTGACATATAGAGCACACAGAAGTTCACTTTAGTACTATAGCTAGTCCATAGAAAAAATTCGGGGGTTGTTTGTCTGTTTTGTTGTTTGTTTGTCGGTTGGTTGGTTTATGTATTTTAGCTACTAAGAGAAACTTAAAAAGTTAAGTAATTTGTACAAAACTGCATAACCAGCAAGCTTTACAACCGAATTAATGCAGCTATTCAGTAAATCTGTTAGGAAATATTTCCTTTAATTAAACATGAACAGTCTTTGGCATTAGTAGACAAAATGTCTCGTTTCAGGTGGTATTGTCAGTGGTACCTCTCTGCTTGTGTGTTTGTTTCTTCTGGGTTGGACATGATTACTGCCATCTGAATCACCTACATGAAACCCACAGCAGGTCAGGTCCCCAGTGGTACCCTCAGGGAGGGAGGAGTTTCCTGAGATTATAGGAGTGGTCAACAATTGCTGTGCCAGAGAAGTCCCTGCAGCTGTGTGACTGCCTTAAAGTGTGCAGGGGTTCTCCTGGTGGTCCAACTGTGCAGTCCTCATGTAAGAAACCCTGGTAGACTCTCTTGCTCACCCAGCTGGATTCAGGTAGGATTCTACCTTGGGCAAATAGAAAGATTCCCCTGGAAAAGTGACATACCATTCCCAAGGACGTAAGCCTTAATGAGATTTCCACACCTAGTTTTCAGTGTGCTCCACCATAACATGTCCCCCTTCCTGCTGCACAGACTCTCTGCTTCCCTGTGGTGACCAGAGACCTTCTGGGGATGGAGGCTAGGTCAGGATCCCAAGTCATCCCATCCTAACTCTCCCTCTGCTCTTGGATTAGCATCTACTAAATACCTCACAGGCTCAAAGATCAAGTGATTCCCTCGCCAAGTCTAGTTCACGAACCCACAGTAAGGTTTGTACGCTTCTGCCGCAGGAGGGATTACAAATGTGTTATTATGTCGGGTCTAGCAATCTTAGCCAGAAGCGATTGGAGAGTTATTTTGGTATTTGGTTAATTTCAGAATGTGTGGGCCTGCCTTGAGCTCTGAAAATCCCCAGACTAACTCTGCCCAATCTGAGGCTCGTCTGAAATTGGACGAGTGCCCTCTGACATCGTCATTCACCACTTGTTCAAACACCCCGCCCCGAAGAGGGGTTGGACCCACTAGTCCTGTGTGTTGGTTATTTTTTTGTTTTTGGTTTTTCGTTTGTTTGTTTGTGTTTTGGTTTTTCGAGACAAGGTTTCTCTTTAGCTTTGTATCCTGTCCTGGAACTAGCTCTGTAGACCAGGCTGGCCTCGAACTCACAGAGATCCGCCTGTCTCTGCCTCCCGAGTGCTGGGATTAAAGGCGCGCGCCACCACCGCCCGGCTGTGTTGGTTAGCTTTTAGGACAGCTTGATACAAGAATTGTCTGGAGAGTGAAAACCTCAACTGAGAAAACACCTTCAATAGGCCGAAAAGTCGATGGGACATGTTCGTGCTTGATGATTGATCTGAGAAGACCCAGTTTACTGTGGGTGGTTGCCACCCCTGGCCTGGTGGTCCTGGCAGCTATATAAAAAAAAAAAAAAAAAAACCAGCTGAACAAGCCAGTAAGAAGCATTTCTCCATGGCCTCTCTTTCTATTCCTGCATCCAGGTTCCTGCCTTGAGTTCCTGTCCTGACTTCCACCGTGATGGACTGCAACTGCAAGCTGCAGCAAACCCTTTCTCCCCCAAGCTGCTTTTGGTTGTGTTTTTCATGACAGCAGCAGAAACCCTAGCAGCAGAAACCCTCTTTTCTTTCTTCTCCACGCTTCCTATTCATTTTGTGTGCAATATGACTAACGGGGAGCCAAGGATGAGCAAATACCGCTGAGGCAGCAAACCAAGAAATCCCATTGCTCAGTTCTGGTTCCCCTTGCCTGGGGAAGTGTCAGCTGTTGATTCTCAGCGCTCCTGGCCATTCACAGCAGGACATTAGAACGTCCTACTCTCTGTCCAGAGGCTTTGCCATTCCTGTCTGGTCAGAGCCTCGCAGCCTCAAGTCTTCTCTCCACTATCATTTACTTCCTAGCTTTCTGTCTACTTCACAACCCAACTTCCCAGGGGTACTTATACCTCTAGCATGCTCCAGTTAGACATGGCTCAGCTGACTCTTATCTCTGCAACCTCAGCTTCTCCAAGCCTTGGTCCCCTTGTGTATGAAACAGTTCTCACTTTCAGGCCGGACAAATGACTTAGTCAGTGTAAGTGTCTGCCGTGCAAGCCTGAGAACCCAAGTTCAGATGCCCAGAATCCATATAAATGTCAGGTACCATAGGGGAGAGACAGTCGATTCCTGGAGCTCATTGGCCAGCCAGATTAAGACAAATTCATGAACAAACAATAAGGACAGTGATTGAGGAAGACATCTGGAATTACCTCATGCATGTACACATGCATGCATGTGCACTCACAAGCATGTATTCACTCTTTTAAACATGCACACATTTGCACACAGAGACACACAGAGAGAGAGAGAGGGACTGGCTCTCTGAATTGCTGCAGGATTTAAATGATGACCACAGGAAAACATGTAAGCATCCTTTCACCAAGTATCCGCTCTGCATCCTCGTGCTGGGTACGGCAGAAATGAACTAAAAAGGCACAGACCCTGTCTGCTGTACCCCTGCATCCCCAATTCCTTTTAGAAGATTCCATGAAGTACTTTTTTTAGGGGCCAGCACGTTGCCTCCACGCCTTTGAACTTAAGAAGGATAATGTGTTGATTAGTTTCATTATCAACTTAGCTGAGAATCACGAAGATCTCAAGGCCCTGCCTAGATCAGGTTGGCCTGTCCTGCAGGCATTCCTCAGAGGGCTGCTTCTTCACTGGGTCAAGTAAGGTGAGAAGACCCAGGAAGGATGGCAGCAGCAATTCACGGGCCGAGCCCTAAACTGTATGGGGGTAGAAACGAGCAGTAAGCCCATACCTGCTCTTGACTGTGGCTCTGATGAGACCAGATGTCTTGTGCTCCTGCTGCTGGGACTTCCTCGCAGCAAAAGACTGATTTGTGAGCTGAAATAAATTCCTTTTCCCCAAGCTGCTGATTGTCAGAGAATCTCATCACAGAAACAAAGCTATAACAAACGGTTTGAGGTCAATTCAAGTAAAATCACTGCACGCACACATGTGCGCGCGCACATACACCACAAACATCAACCTATCAGATAAGCAAATGGCATAGATAGCAGGAATCTTTATCATTGCTTGCTGAGCAAAGAATAAAATCTGCAGATGGTTCCCAGCACCACCTCTACCTTTTGGGATGAACTTGCAAATCCCACCAGAAACTGGTCTCCCCTATTCAAGTTCCCCAGCTATTCAGACCTGCCTTCTCCCATCTGTGCTGGGTCCATAAACATCTGTGTCATCTCTCCAAGACAGCTCTAAGTTTCTCTTGAGCCAAGCTGTACCTGGTACGCAATGTCACTATGTCCTATGTCAGGGAATCCCTCCTTGCCCCTGCTGCAGAGTGGGCATAGGAGAAGGTTTCTCAGTGCATGCTGAATGAGCCACCAGGAGCAATGGCTGGGCTGGGCTGGGTTCTCTGGAGGGCAGTGCACTGTGGTGGGCCTCCCCAGCCACCTTCCCTGTTTTCTTTCCTGAGATCTCTATAAGCAAATAGAAAATGCTAACCGTAGCAGATTCCGGCATGAACGTTTAGGCGTGTGGCAATTAGGTTATCTCTCCGTTATTTATTTCTGCGGCTTGTTATTAGCTCTGCGCTGAATATTATTCTAATTATGTCAGCCCAATCAGCAGTATTGCATGTCCAGGCTCATTTCCATTAGTCTGAGATTTGTCTTTCACACTGTGATACTAATTCAATGAGACATCAAACATTGCAATCGACCCCGATGCCGAGGTCAGGCAGCTCTGCCCTTCCACTCTATTAGCCCTCGGGTGTAATTGTGTTGTCATTCCCCGCATGACAGATAGGATCAGGGTGGCCATCGGAGCACAAATGAGCAATGCACCCATATATTATTTTGTTCTGTAATATCAATATGTGTTTATTCAGTGCTAGTGTGAGCCAACTTGAAACAGTCATTTTCATACAGTTGAGTAGACGCCTCTACTCCCACAAAGCAATTCTTCGAAACAGCTGGTAGACACTCAGTGGGATTTGATTCAGGGAATGAAAATAAAGAGAAACGATAAGAAAGGCAACCATGAAGGTCTCAAAATTCGGAGGGTGAAAAAATACAGGAAGGAAGGAAAAATGGGAAGGAGGGCTAGAGGAAAGGTGGGAAGAAGGGAGGGAGGAAGAAAGGAAGGGAGGGAGGGAGGGAGGGAGGGAGGGAGGGAGGGAAAAGGCAACTTTCCTTGCTCCTTTGAATGCTTTTGCAAAAACTCTTTGATGGATGCTCCTATTAAATGGCTGAAAAATCAAGATGCAGCCCGCGGTTCTTAAACAAATATAAACTTGACCCAGGGGTGGCTGGAGTTGTTGATCTCTGTGACTCTGCCTTTGAAAGTAAGGAAATTAGCAAACAGTGAAAATGAAGGATTGTTTTGCTCAATTTGCCTGCTTGGTTTTTTTTTTTTTTTTATCTCCAGGATAGTGTATGTCCTGGATAAATGAATCTCACTGCTGAGATTCCAACAGAGCGATGATAGATCACTGCTCCTGCCATGTGACAGACACTTGCTGCACAACTGGAATTGGATTTTCGTGTCATACTGGCATCCACAGGGTCTCATTTTATCTTACATGTGTATTGTATGCATGGGTTATGTTCCTGAGTGCATGTGTACATGTGCCTGTGGTGTGTTAGTGCATGAGGAGCCAGGAGTTATGCAGAGGTCAGAGGTCAAGGTCAGATGTCCTCTTCAATCACTCTCCACCTTAGCCGCTGAAGTGGAGTCTCTTGCTGAACCTAGAGCTCACTAATTAGACTAGGCTGACGTGACCAATGAGATCCAGGATCTGCCTGGCACTGCCTCCCCAGCCCTCGCGTTACTGGTGTGCATCACTGTGCCTGACTTCTCCATGGTTGCTGGGGATTGAACTTGGATCCTCATGTTCACATGATGGGCATTTAGGTAATGGAGCCATCTCTCCGGCCTCTCACTTAACCAAATACGTGTATGGGTGTTTTGCTTGCCTGTAGGTTTGTGCACACTTGGTGCTAACAAAGGCCAGAAGGGGGCACTGGACTCCTTGGAACTGGAGTTACAGATGTTTGTAAGCTACCAGAGGGATGCTGGGAATTGAACCTGGGGTTCCCCTGAAGAGCAGCCAGTGCTCCTAACTGCTGAGCTATCTCTCCAGCCTCTTGTTTCTCTTTATTTTTTGATAATTTCATACATGTACACAATTTATTGTGATCATGTCCAACCCCATTCCCTTTCACATTCTAACACATCAAAAACAATTTTGGCTTGGTGAGAAGTCCCAGCTGTCGTGCTGGGTACTGTGTGCTGGTTGGTGGCAGTAAGGAGTAGGATTAGACTCCAACTTCGGAGTCTCTACTTTTTTGTGAGTACCACCTCTTATTGTTCCCACCATCACGGAAAAACCTTGACCTGGAGAAGTGGCTGTGTTAGCTCAAGATCTCCCGTATGTCTAAGAGAAAACAAAAGTGAACATTCTAGATCCCTGCATGGTCATGAACAACTCCAAAGGCACAAGCCACCTGCCAATATCCTTAAGTGGCCTGGAGTTTGGGTCACCTCTACCATGCTGCCATCCCTATGTAGAATCTGTTTCAGGCTTGACTCCAGCACGTTCCATCGAGCCTGTGCTTGGCACACTGCCCAGACTGGCTTATCTATCTTCTCCAAGTCATAAACTTCTTAAACTAATGCTTGCGTGTGCAAACCTCTGCATTGAGAGAGAAGAGGAGGATAAATTATCCCTAACCTCTGCTGACAGGTTCAATGAATTAAACCCACGTATATTAATTGGAAAAGTGTTCTTTATAAATATAGATAAATTTTAAAAGGCACCATTAAGTATTTTCTAATAGCTTTTGTTAAACTAAACTCACCTATGTTTTAAACGAACATTAGATGCATTTTGGTTCTATTGATCTTATCATTTTAAATGCAGGTGCATGCCAGGCATGATGGTCCACACCTATAACCCAAGTCCTCTGGACGCTTAGGAAGGAGGATGGTAAGATCAAGGCCACCTTGGGCTATGTCTAATATTTCTTTTAATTAAACAAATGAAGATATATATTTTAATTCACTCAGGAGTGGCTAGCTGAGGGCTTCTTATCTTCTATTTGGGCCTCATGCCACATGCCAGGGCCATAGGGAGTACAGGTTTCATCACAACTTAGCCCTGAGCTGGTGAGATGGTTCAGCAGTTAGGGTTCTTGTCACCAAGCCTGATAGCATTAGTTTGAATCCTAAGATCCCCATGGTGAAAGAGAGAATCAATTCTCACAAGCTGTGGTCTGATCTCTACACATGAGGACTGCATGCACACATGTGCACCTACACACATTCTAATAAATAAATGTAACGCACACACATATTTAAAGTTAGTGTTGTCACAATACAAGACATAGCTCCAATAACTCATTCTACTATGGTATGAAGTAAAACTTTTAATTTTGATAAATTAGAGCAGAAAAACTAAAGCAAATTCCCAAATAAGAATTTGATGTCACAACTACTCTGTGAGTGTCATTTGGGAAAGGGAGATGGTTCTTAGATACTTCAGGAGTTGATTGACATGTCATACCATTCTGCAGAGGGATCTGCACCTTAGGAACAACACAGTAGACCCTGATTCTCATAGATTAAAACTGGGGTCTGGCGAGATGACCAGTCAGTAGAGCACTTGTTACACAAGCACAAGGTTGAGTAAAATCCCCAGAACACATGTTTGAAAGAAAAAAGCTGAGTGTGTTTGCACACACGTTTAATTCCACCACCAGAGAGGCAGAGACAAGTACAACCCCGTCTCCTACACATATATACATGCATGATCATGCATGCACACACGCACATACACACACATGCAAAGGCACACATGTGCATGCACACATATACACACAGAAATTAGGATGGAGAGGAAGAAAAAAAAGATAAGGCAAGATGAAGACCTGAGAAACAAGCACAAATTCTCTTCACCCATAACCCCTTGTGATGAGGACAGCAAGTGGCCCATCAGGTCTGGCAGGAGTCTGTGTCCTCTTCAACAAACTATGCTAAGGAGCTGACCCTGCCCCTGACCACAGCTTTGCAGAGCAGAAGAGACTGAGCTCCCATCTGCTGATTGCTGAGTGGGCGGAGCTGCTGCTGAGCCAGCCACCCTGTGCATGTGACAGTGAAGACCAGGCTCACCCCACCAACAAGTCCTTCCATCAGACAGTGGGATTCACCAGCTAGTTCCAGTTCTGATGATACAGAAGGGACAACAAAATAAAGTGGCCAGAGGAAAAGAAACCCTCACAGACAAGACACCGGAGACATCTACAATTATGCTCAAACTTGGTGTTTTCCTAGAAGAAAAAAAAAAAATCAAAACACCAGACAGGGAGATAGTGAATGAACTTTCAGATTTGAAGGGAAGGCACAGAAAGAGAGGAAAATGATCAACTGTCCAGGTTCCAAGCTATGGAAGTAGGAGTCTGTTTACGTGCCCCTCCCCTCTGTAAAAGATGCCTCCAGCCTCTGTGAATAGACGTAGTAATTAGCACCGCTGAATAGAAGTGACACTCTCAACTCAACCTTTTTACAGAATCCTGCACGTCATTCAGGAAAGAATGGGATATAAGCAGTGCCCTTGAGCTTCATGGCGACCCAGAGGTCACAGAAGTTGAGGACAATTATATCAACTAGCAAATCAGGGAAGACCCAAGACAAAGGGTCATGTCTAAGCTCAGGTACGATTGCAAACTAACCATGATCTTCTCTAAGGACATCGGACCACAGGGCAAGGTGTTTAAATCCACACAAGCCAGGGCTGTTAGGGGTGGGAATTCAGAGAACTGTGTTTAAAAATCTGACAACGAGAAATAAAAGAAAGTAAGAAGAATTTTATTTCATTACCTCATGGGGATATTACCCTGTGGGCAACTGAATAAAATCCAGGCTATTTGGCACTCACATGCCAGGTTAGGAGACATTCATTACCAATTCTGGAAGTCAGGAATAGTGGCATATACCTATGATTCCAGCTCTTGGGAGGTTGAAGCAGAAAGAAACACGAGTTCAAAGTCAGCCTAAGCTATAGAGCAAGTTCCAGACCAGCCTGAATGGTACAATCAGAGAGATCTTGTTTCAAAAAAGAAAAAAAATGAAACAAAACAAAACAAAAAACCTAGGCCATTTCAAAACAGAAATGTCTGTCTTGTGATGCAGCTCTGTTGATAGCATTGCCTGCCCAGCAAGCAGGAAGGTTGGCTTCTACCTAAGCTTAGCACAGCACAATCCAGGTGGAAACCCAACATCTGGGAGGTAGAGGCAGGAGGAAAAGAGGTTCAAGGTCATCTTTGACTACAGAGTGAGTTTGAGGAAAGCCTGGGGTACAGGAGAGACTGCTCAAAGAAAGAGGGGCTGGTGCAGAAGGCAGGTAGGAAGAAAGGAAGGAAGGAAATACCACCAATTTCAGCTTGCTTTTCAGCCTTTTGTATCTATAAAATGTCTGAGAACCACCAATCAAGCAAAGGATAATTAAACTGGGTGTTCCCAAGTTCTTCTCTCAAGTTGGTTCTGTTGACAGGATAACCATGGGTCTTACCTTCTGATCCAACTTGTACTTCATCATTTACAACCCAAGTGAGGAAGGTCACCTAGTTTCCCCACTCTGCGCATAATCTGAAGCCAGAAACTGCAATCTGTGAAGCGTTAGTAGGGACAGCACAAAGGTGGGGGCCAAAAGCATTCGACAGAAACGGGAGAACCACTGGAATCTGATGTAAAATTTCTTGGAAATAATAGTGTGTCGTTATTAAAACTGTTTCATGCATGCCCCTTCCCCCTCATTCTTGGCCCAGAGCTCCACACCCTCTTGGAATTTCCCGAATGACAGGCATACATTTGTTACTGCTCCCTGACTACTTTCGTGAGGTAACTTCCAGGGTGGGTTCCTATTACCTTCTGGAGACTTGCCACTATAAAAATCCAACATGGCACCAGATGGGGAAGAGAGTCAGCTCCTCTGTCCTCTGGGAAGGGAGAGGTTGTTGACAGAATTATAACAACTAGTGAAAAAGGAGGTTCAGAGTTTAAAGTCTATTAAATACACTGGGGTCCCCAGACAGGGTGTGGAAACTCCTTCCCAATCTTGCCCATGTATCACTTCTGTCTGTCTATTGCTGAGCTATATCCTGTACACAGTGCTGGGAATTAAACCCAGAGCCTTTAGTGTGCCGAGTAAGAACTCGATCACTGAGCTACCCCGTTAGTGGTTTATACTTCTGTCATAGACCAGCAATAGTAAGTAAAGGGCTTTTTCACATTCTGAGAGCTGCTGGGAACCGTCATGCCGACAAGGAGGTATGATGTGGGAGTGATTTCTTATTAATAAAGAAACTGCCTAGACCCATTTGATAGGCCAACCCTTAGGTAGGCGGAGTAAACAGAACAGAATGCTGGGAGAAAGAAGCTGAGTCAAGGAGTCGCCATGATTCTCCCACTCCAGGCAGATGCAGGTTAAGATCATTCCTGGTAAGCCAGCTCATGGGCTAAACAGATTATTAGAAATGGGCTAGTCCAGGTGCGAGAGTTAGCCGAGAAAAGGCTAGATATAATGGGCCAAGCGGTGTTTAAAAGAATACAGTTTCCGTGTAATTATTTTGGGGCATAAGCTAGAGCTAGCCATGTGGGCGGCCTGGTGCCGGGGACGCAGCCTGCCGCTCCTATTACAACAGAGGTAGTCCTGAGAACATTCATATTTATTGTGGGTCAGGAGGAAACTGTGTCTGCACACCCCAGTTTCTACAGTGCCTGAGGTGGGGGCAGTCTTGTGAGGCTGAACCTCTAAACTGCTGGGTCATGGGTGAGCGTCAGAATTGAACCCTGTCCACCCAGCTGGTGTCAGATAGTCAGGAACACCAATGGGCACCTAGTGCAAGGCAAAGATCTTTACATACCTCAAGAAGTGCAGCTCAGACTTTTATAGTATAAAGATGGTTGGAAAGATGGCTCAGCAGTTAAGAGCACTCATAGCTCTTATGGAGGACCTGGCTTCTGCTTCCAACACTCACACTAGGCAGTTCATAATCACCTCTACCTCCAGTTCCAAGGGACCCAGCACCCTCTTCTGATGTTTGTGAGTACCTGCGCCTGCAGGCATGCAGTAACATAACCTCATGCAGGTACACACACAAACATATATAAATACATATATTTATACACACACACACACACACACACACACACACATATATATATATTAAGGGAAAAGATGAACTGGCTTATCAATGGAAAGAATCAGTGGTGTCTGATCTTTTCCAATTCACAAGAAAGGAAAATGTAAAACATATTACATAAATTTATATGTTTGTTTACAAAATCAAAGTTTGAGGGTTCAGAAGTACAGTTTTGTTATTTGTAAATCTCATTTATAGGCTTTTGCTCACCTTATTTTCCATGGCCCCAGGATCCTGTGGCTCCTGCCTTGACATTCCTAAGAAGCAGGCTAGCACCAGGAGAGGCATGTCCCACCTTTGAGGATACAATGGTCCAGTATGTTCCACAAGGGAAGGTCCCGAGTGACCAGCATCATTCTATATTCACAGGGGTAAAACAAGAGCCTAGGCCAGGCCAGAGACTATCCCAAGTCTCTCCTACAACTAACTTGGTGGAGAGCTTGTCCTGAGGTCCCCCAGAATAGCTACAAAGAAAAGCACAATGAAGAACTCCAAATGTGGTCCCTGCCAGCTGCTGCCTCCCTGGCTCACTTGGGAAAGAACCACAGAAGGTAAGGTAGGGAGCAGGAGGGCCTAGCAACCTGGAGAGTACTGAACTCTTTCCTGGCTCAATCCTCAAGCCAACACCATCCCAGGTTTTCTTGCCTTCTCTCAAAAAGGGCTGCAAACTTATTTGATCCTGGAAACCCATTGAATAGAGCATTTACTTCTATCCATTTACAGTACCCCAACTCTTTCATGGGCTTAGTGATGTTTCCATGATTCTCAAGTCTGTCTCCCCGCAAACAGGAGATCCTCATGGAGACACAAAGACAGAATTCCTAGGATGGTTATGAAGATTCACTAACGCATGTAAAAGACCTAGAGGAAATATGTGCTCAGTTAAAGAATGGTGATATATATATATATATATATATATATATATATATATATATATATATCTCCTAGCTTGGTTTCTGTTGCTGTGTCCATACCATGACCAGAAAACTTAAGAAGGAAGGGATTTGTTTGGCTTACACATCCTGATCATAGTTCAATAGTGAGAGAAGCCAGGGTAGGAAGTCAAGCAAGAGCAGAGACAGGAACCATGGGACAATTCTGCTTACAGGGTTACTGCCTCTGGCTTTCTCAGCTTCCTTTCTTATATATGCCAGAGCTAGAGGCCTAGGAATGGCACTACCCACAAGCACAGAGGGCTTGGTCTCAATTAGTAATTAAGAAAATGCCCCGGACATGTGTCTAAAGACTAATCTGATGGAAGCAAGCCCTCATTTGATATCCCCTCTTCCAAGGTATGGCTAAGCTTGTATAAAGTTGATGAAAACTAAACAGCACAGTATAGAACTGCTTCAAGACCAGGGGCTTGGGCAGATAAATGTCAGGCAGCCTCTCTGGAGGTCACTGTTGTCAGAATCATTTACCTGAGTAGATATAATGTCTTTACCCTTCTATGCTTCTGAAGACAAACCAGTTTAAGTCCACTGAAGTCCACTCTGGGGAACCAGTGGGTTTCTTGGGTTCTGTTTGGAGAACAAGGCTGAGGGATTGCTGGAAGGAGTGTGGCTAACCTAAAGCGGGTACCCTGGAAAGTCTCCACCTCACACAAATAACAGCTTCCCCATAGCCCCTCATCCAACCTCCCCACTCCCAGAGGCCATGGGCAATTAGAGCAGAATTACACACAAATGGCCAAGAGAAACAGATGAATACTCAGGCAAGACTCCAATGGCCCTCCTTCCATGAGGGACTGCAGACAATTCTCAGGTTCAGCTGTGATTAACGCTTGCAAGAGGGCACAGCTGAGACAAGGAAGATGGCGGCTGTTTTGCTTGCAGAACCATGTTCTGGAGCAGTCACTTTAGTGCCATTACTGTACCTCATCTTGTTATTTGGTAACCACTTCAGCCTCGCCCAACACAAGCTCCTGTAGCTCAGGGCTTGGGCATTTAAATGCCTGGCACATGAGCTAAACTGAAGCTCTCCTCAATGAGAAATGTCCCCCAGGCTCATGGCGCTGTTTAGGGAAGTTATGGAAGCTTTAAAAGCTGTAGCCGTGCTGAAGAAAGTACATCACTTGGGACTGGCTTTAAGAGTTTATAGTCTTACCCTACTTCAAGTTAGCTCTCTGGTTTCTGCATGTGGCTGAAGATGTTCCCTGGTTCCCTGCTCCAGCCCCATGCTGCCATGCCTCCCTTGACATTATGGACTCTCCCTGTGGAACCATAAGCCCAAATAAACTGTAGTGGCATTTCAATTGTATTTTAATAAATACAGTTTGCCTGAAGATCTGACAGTAAAACAGTCCTGCTGGTCAACCTTACAGACCAGGTAATGGTAACACACACCTTTAATCCCAGTAGCCACACCAGTTTGTGATAGACACCGGGCAGTGCATACTTTTAATCCCAGTGGTGCATGCCTTTAATCCCAGAGCTAGTGAGGAGTATAAAACAGGAGGAGACAGCTCTCAGACATAGTCTCATTCTGAGATTCCTGGAGGCAGGATTGCCATTTTCGGACCGAGGTAGAGGTAAGAAGAGCCAGTGGCTGGCGGCTTTGCTTTTTGGGTCTGCAGGCTGAACCCCAATTTTTCTCTCTGAGTTTTATTAATCGTGCTTCAATAAACTCTTTGGGTTGATTATATATACTTACACACACACACACACACACACACACACACACACACACACACATATATATATATATATATATATATATATATATATATATATATCTTGAAACAAGCCATCTGGTAAGAAGAAACTTCAGCTGAGAAAAATTCCTCCCTAAGACTGGCCTGTAGGCAAGTGTGTAGAACATTTTCTTAATTGATGGTTGGTGTGGGAGAGCCAGCACACTGCAAACGGTGCCACTCAGGGCAGGTGGTTCTGAGTCGTACAAGAAAATAGGCTGAGTAAGTCATGGGTGCAAACCGATAAACAGTGTTTCTTCAGGGCCAGAGCTTGTGTTTGCCCCACCTCCACCGTGTTCCTGCCTCCACTCTCCTCAATAATTGGACTGTGACCTCTAAGTCAAATAAACCCTTCCTCCTCATGTCGTTTTGTCATAGTCTTTGGCACAACAGCCAAAGTAACAGACACACCTGCTTTCCGTCTCTTTCCTTACCACACTGGACTCTCTAGACATTGTCTGCCCTGAGTGTGTTTGACACAGACCCAGCTCTCCTGCCACTCCCCGTGCCTGGGCTGATAAACAGCTGCAAACACTACAACAGCTGCTAGAACCATCAACAAGCAATCGCACCTTCAGAACCGCATTTAGTCCTCGCAATTATGAAAGGATACTCACCATGATCCCCATCTCAAGGAAAAGGAGAAGACAAAGGCTCAGGACCAAGAAGGGCTTGCCTCACAGCCCAGATGGGCTGATCCAGTTTTGACATCAGTAACATCCCTGTGTGGCTCACTGGCATTCAACAGAGTGCATCCTCCCTTCCACTTGAAGGGCTACTAAAGCGTGGACCTGCCATGCAGTGTCCACTCCACAGAGATTCACTGAACACATCTCCCTGCAACCATAGCATCTATCAGTTCTCATGACCCTCAGCAACTCTTTCTTACCTTACTGATAGCAAGCTTCATTCCAATAGAGGTCAGGAAAGTCAGGTGACATAGCAAAGTTAACACAGAAGCTAAAAGGAGAACAGAGATAATATGGTCCACAAAGCTTAACTATCTACTGTCTGTTCTTTATTTTTGAGGGTCTCCTATAGCCTAGACTGGCCTCAAACTAATTCCTTAGCTGAGGATAACCTTGAATTTCTGATCCTTCTGCCCCCACCTCCAAAGTACTTTGATTATAGGAATGTGTCACTACACCAGTTATAGGATGCTGGGGATTGAACAGGAAAGAAAGCAATGGCAAATGAGATGATGCCATGCTGGTACCAACCAAAAGATGCTGCAGCAAGAACACATAGCTATTCAAAATGAAGAGAATAAGTATCTGTGGAGTACTATGCTACAAATGGGACACCCGTATTAACTCTGCCCCACAAGGCTCAGGGACCATCATAGAAAATTGAGTAGAAAGATTGTGATAGCCACGGGCCCAGGAGGACCAGAGGAAAACGGTCTCCAGGGCATGGTAGGACCACTGCACTCATGAACTCCCGGCAGCACAAGATCAAGCCAGTCAATGTTCTAGCATGGAGGGCGGTGCCCCTACCTCTGGGGAGTTGTTCACAATTGATGGCCGTGAGTATATAGGTAGCACAAATTGGATTTGGTAGGTACACAATACACACACACAAATAAAAATCTAAAAAAGTAAAACTCATAAAGCATGCTCTCTAATCATATAAAAGTGTTCTCAACACTGCTGCTTGCTAGGAACTACATGAACCTCCAAAGCACTAGGCCAGTTGAACAAGGGGCACACATAGAGTAAGGTATATCATTCCATAGTTTTAAAACCCAGAAAAGATGAGAAGAAAATGGGATTCATGGGATAGAGAGGGGATAGGAAAAGATAATGGGGGAAATACGATCAAAGTATATTGTATATATACACATATTTGCGAAAGGATAAATAAATTGAATAGATAAATAGGAAAAGAAAAGTACTGAACCTAGGAAGAGCTGAGCAGTCCTGTGGGCTGGAAACAGGAGAGGGAGAGTTGGTGCTGACTGCAAACCAATACAGGGAACTTTACAGGGCAGAGGGAGCATTCTGCATTCAAACCGCGGTCCACAATTCTTCTAGATTGCTTTCCTATTGCTGTGATAATGTCAGCTCGCAGGTTATAGTCTGTCATTGAGGGAACCAGGAATGGAGCTCAAGGCAGGAACCGGGAAAGATCCTCCTGGGAGGCGGGTGATATGGGGCCTGGAGGTGCTGATACGGGTGCTCCCTGAGTGAGTCCTGGGCAGCCTTGCTTGCCTCTGTGGGGCTGAAAGGCCAGTAGCTCACAAGGAAGCAGTGTGATATGGGAGCAGGAAGTTCAGCATGAAAAACTCAGTTCCCACTTCTTCCTGTCGTTGACTTGCTCTGCAACATTCAGAGTCACATCCTCCATCCCTCGCAGAGAGCAAGGATGAAGGTTGCTTACTGGCTTGCTCCCAAGACCACATTCAGCTATCTTTCCTAGACAGCTCAAGTGTAGCTGCCTAGGGATGACACTGCTCACAGTGGGCTGGGCCCTCTTATATCAACTGTTGGTGAGAAAATGCCCTGCAGACAAGGCCATGGCCAATCTGATGGAGGTAACGCCTTAATTCCTTTAATTGAGCGGTCCCTCTTTCTACGGCTGTTACTACATTGACAACTAAGATTAGTCATCTAAAACCATTCACTTGTTTTGTGTTAGAGAAATAGTTCTCAGGGAAACTTTTAAGAAACACTGGAAGAAATCTCTGATGGAGAGAGACAGAACTATTTCCTAGTGCTAAAGAACCAGATGAGAGTCTAGGGAGCTCAGACTTCAGCTACTGAGGAAGGGAGGCTTTTCCTTCTACAGAAAACTGCAAGCGTTTCTCTAGGGGTGAGAAAAGAGTTAAGACTGAATTTTTAAATAAAACAAGACAAAACATTTTAGGCATACTTTTTAAGAACATCAGCAGTTGGGCAGTGGTAGTACATATCTTTAATACCAGCACTCAAGAGGCAGAGGCAGGTGGATCTCTGTGAACCGGAGGCCAGCCTGGGCTACAGAGTGACCTCCAGGACAGCGAGGGCTACACAGAGAAACCCCTGTCTCAAACAAAAAAAAAGGAGGAATGAAAAGAAAAAAACATTAGCACCTAAGCATGGTGGCACACACCTAGGATTCCAGCACTTGGGAGACAGAGGTAGGCAGATCTCTATGAGTTCAAGACCAGCCTGGTCTACAAAGTGAGTTCCAGGACAGTCAAGCCTATTACACAGAGAAACCCTGTTTTGAAAAACAAACAAGTCTACATTATTCAAGTGTTCTTTAAAAAAATAAAAACAATTGTCACTATGCATTTATTTAAGTATATACGACTTTTATTCCCAGGAGATCGTCGAAGCCCGGGGCACTTTCCTATGAGTCACAAGAGATCTGGGGCTGGAGATGTATGTAGCTCAACTGGTAGAGTGCTTTCCTTGCAAGCATGAAACTCTTGGTTCCATCCTCAGCATCACAGAAAGAAAAATACAGGAGATGAGACACTCACCTCTTATCCCAGCACTTGGGAGATTAGGACTTCAAGGTCATCCTCAGTTTGAGGTCAGCAAGTTTGAGACCAGCCTAGAATACACAGGAGACTTTATCTAAAAAAAGAAAGAAAAGATACAAGATACGGCTTCTTCCCCCAGTGTCCTGGAAAGATCATCACTGCAGAGGCGGGAAAGCACGCTGGAAGCAATCAGCAGGTATCCCATACTGAACGCAAAGCTATCTATAGCAGGAGATAGATGCCCTGAACTGCGGGGGCAGTGAGTCACAGGCAGTGGTAAGATCCACTGGGATTCAAATGTGCTGTGTGACGCTAGTTGACTGGAGCATCCCCTCCCCCCACCTGAAAGGCAGCCATTTCAAACCTGATAGCTAAGTAGTCCTCAGATGGCTGGCACCAGCTTGCTGGCAGCTAATATCCATCAAGTACTTCCATAGAAGCAAGAAAAATCAGAGCCTTTAGGAGCCGTTTAGACGCAGATCATGTGGGGGTGTCCTAGCTCCACAGTGGAGTCTGCCTTGGATCTCACTCATTTCTAGTATCTCTACGAGACGTGGGCGTGAAGGCATTGACGGCTTTTAAGAGCTTGTTGTAATGCCAGTATCACGATTGCATTTTTTCTTTACATTTTCTCCATTTGCAGTCTTTCCTGCTATTCTGGGAATTTTCTGAATGATGAAATCGCAATGAACAGTTTTATCACCAAGAAAAAGTCTCTGAGCTAAGGAATTTTTTTTTTTTAAATGCTGTTGGCAGGACAATCACTTCTGCATATTCAGTAAGGATTAACAAATTTACCATCAATATTTTCTCATTTGAAGCAGTCTTAATCATCAGAAAGAATAACAAGAGCTGTGTCTCCAGAGGTTCTGAGCCACCCAGCTCCTCCCTGACTCTCTCGTCCTCGCTCTACTCTTTAATGACTTTGATTTGAAGAGGTTTGAAGACACAGTAGATAGAGCGGCGCCCACAGATAATTGGCTTCTCTTCGCTTTCTCAGTTCTTTGGGGACAGACTCCTCACCAGGTGGCAACCCATCTCCCCAGCTAGGCCTGAATGACTGTCTGATGCACCTGCACAGGCTGGGTGCTTCGGCCTGCACCAAACTCCTGCTTCTTGACAGAGGTGTAGAGACAGAAACCCCAAAAATGCTTTTTTCTTGCATAGTGATTTCCCATGAAAATTAATAAAAACTCATGTCTGTTGCCTTGTTCGTTCAACTTCTAATTAGCACACACCATCTGACCTCATTATTCCCTGTATCTCAATCTCGCTTTTTATCAAACAAATCAACTTCTGAGCCCTTTGCAAAAAACACTTCCTGGATGCCTTAAGGTGTTCAAAGAACCAAAGCTAGTGGCTGCCAGAATATTCTTTTTTTTTTCTTACTATAGAGAAAATATGCTGCAGTGGTATATTTTAAACCCTTCCTGCTCCCCAATTCCCTCCTGAATGTTAACTGTGTTATTTTCTGTCACACAGTCTCAGGGCCTGAAGTTCAGCAGGAGACCGTTTCACCTTCTCTTTTTTTTTTTTTACAGTATTTCTTCAAAAGCCACCCAGTGTCATTCTTACCTCCGAATTCAGTGTGAAGTCACGTGCCGCTCCCACAACGCTTTCCTGGCCTTCAAAATGTGTGTGTCGTATCTAAGTGAGGGCTAGCTGCGGTTGTGGCTTAGTGGTGAAACCGAAGTATGTGTGAGGCCCTGGGTTTAATCGCTGAGCATACGTGAGGGTGCTGGAAGAGGAAGAGGGGGAGGAGGAAGAGAGGGAAGAGGAAGATGAGGGAGGAGGAGGAAGGGGACAGAAAGAGTGGCATTTGGTTGATGCTTACGTAGACTGAATAGCAGGTGATGTGAAACTCAGAGGTGCGTGGCATGAACATCAATAGAACGGCGCCACTACTCTCGGGTAGAAACCAGCCAAGAGATTGAGGAAAACCTTTTCTAATGCCACATGCTTTGAGGGATCCGTTAACGACAAATGACAAGAGTCTATAAGGATCATTCCATGTACAATGATATGGCATTGGAGAGAAATGTTCTCTAGTCTTCATGAAGGTTGAGAGTGTAACCCAAGAAACCCTAGGTGCCTTTGTGTACAGTTTATAATCAATACTTAGAGCTAACAAAGTGTTCAAGTTCATGCAAAAATTCATTATTAATAATATTGCTTTGAAAATTTTTCACTTAAAGTTCTGTTCCCAGTCCAGCTTTCACCTGTGTTCTGGAGATTTGAACTCAGGACCTCACATTTGTATAACCTATCAAGCCGCCTCCTCAGGCCAAGTTGGGTTTTTTGTAGTTGTTTGTTTAATATTCTGTGAACATGTCTGTCACAGTGTTCATCTCCATATCAAAAGATTTTTCTGGCCAATTTTCATCACCTACTCATGTTTGTACCTGATCCTCTTTTTCTTCCTTCCTTCCATTTTTCTTTCTTTCTTCTTCCTTCCTTTCTTTTTTCTTCCTTCCTTTCTTTCTTCTTCCTTCCTTCCTTTCTTTTTTCTTCCTTCCTTTCTTTCTTCTTCCTTCCTTCCTTTCTTTTTTCTTCCTTCCTTTCTTTCTTCTTCCTTCCTTCCTTCCTTTCTTTTTTCTTCCTTCCTTCCTTTCTTTCTTCTTCCTTCCTTCCTTTTTTCTTTCTTTTTAAATAATTTACTCATTTTTTTAAGTGCATTGGTGTTTTGCCTGCATTCATGTTTGTGTGAGGGTGTCAGATCTCCTGGGACTGGAGTTACAAACAGTTAGGAGCTGCCATGTGTGTGCTGGGAATTGAGCCATGGTCCTCTGGAAGAACATCTAGTCCTCTTAACCACTGAGCCATCTCTCCAGGCTCCCTCTTTTTTTTCTTATAGTTTCTCTTGCCGGCTTTCTCCTAGTTCTTGATAATTCTTGTCAATAGATGTGAGTTGCTTGTTTTCTAATGATTTGTACATATGTGTATGTGTGTCTGTGCACATGTGAGTGTGTGTGCGTGTGTACACTGCCTGTGGTGTCATAACCACATTATATGAGTCTTTTTTTTTTTTTTTACAATGAACCAGCTCAGAGAGTGGAAAGGGCATGTCAACGCCATAGAATAACTCCCTCCCCCAGACAGAAAGATTTTATCTCGTGGAAGCAGGGCAAAGGGTGTTGAACTAAAAACTACCAAGTAGAGTTGATGGTAAATGGGAACACGTGAAGCTGGGACCTCACCAGAGCCTTTATTCAGGTGGCTTACAGCACACCTTCTTACACTGTGGGTCAATACCCTACTGCCGTACCTGTGTAGCTAAACCTGGCGATTGTGAAACTCTTGACAACAGTGAATAATCAGAAATACTAAAATAAAATAACACGGATAAGAAGCAGCATTTCATACTTTCCTACCATCCTTCCTCAGGACAAAGTTAGCAAATTCCAAGAGCTTTTGCTTTATTTTTGTAGGCAGGATCTCATTGTGTAGTCCTGGTTGGCCTGAAACTCACAAAGATTCACCTGCCTCTGTTTCCTGAGTGGTGGGATTAAAGGCACGCATCACCCAGCCCAGCCCAAATTAGTCTATTTTCAGACTGTAATGTTACAGTGTTTGTTTTTTAAAGTGGATTTTTGGATTGCTGGCTTGGTTTCATAAAAAGCATTAAGTGTTGAAGATATGCTACATCCTGCTGTATCAAACACTCAGCCAAGATTTACTCGTTAACAAAAAATAAGCATATTTACCCTTAATAAATGACAAAATTATATGTCTACCAAAGAACTGTTTTAAAATAAGTTTCTATATGGTTTATCACTAGTTAATGTTTGACTTTAACTATTTTAGATATCTGTATGTTACGGACTGTTTAAAAATTACTCAGGAGATAAGAAGACAATGGATGGAGAAAGTTAGAAGCCAGGCAAAAACCTACGGAAAAGACTGAAATAATATTCTGTAGCGGATCTCAGAGAGGACGGAAATAGATCCCCATGTCACTGTGTCTCCCTGATGTCTATACAATAGGATTTTTAGTTCCATTCAGATCCACTCAGGCTGGATCCTGTAGACTGGGTGGCCGAGGGGATATATACCTCACAGGGTTCTTGAGGTTAGGGTTTGCATTTGTGACTTGCTGTTGTAACAAGACACACAACACAGGAAACAAGGAAGAAAGAATTACTTGTGTTTGCAGAGTGAAGGTCCAGGACATCCTGGTGGGAAAGTAATGGTGACAGGAACAAGAGGCCACTGACCACATTTCACCCAAAGTCGGGTGTAACTAAAGGTTTCTCAATCTACCTGGTCCCACAACTGCTTTTAAAATAACCACTCAAGGCTTAATATTAATTGCACACTGTTCAACCTATTAGCTCATGCCTATTATTAACCAGCTCCTAAAACTCAAATTAACCCATTTCTATTAGTCTATATTTTAGGATGAGGTTGTGGCTTGTTACCTCACATCTTGCTTCTCTGGCAGTTGCTTGTGTCTCCCTGAACTCCGACTTCTTTCTCCTTGTATTCAGTTTGACTTTCCTGCCTAGCTATATTCTGTTCTGCCATAGGCCAAAGCAGCTTTATTCATCAACCAATAAAACCAACACACATTCACAACATACAGAAGGACATCCCACATCATTTCCCCTTTTCTGTCTAATTAAAAAGAAAGGTTTTAACTTTAACATTGTAAAATTATATATAAAAAAGCAGGTATCAAGTAAGAATTACAGTTAAAATATTTAGTCTACTTGTATTTGGCAAAATTAAAGGAAATAGTCTATCATATCCTATCTTTGTGAGTCTAGAAGTTTCATATTTAATTTATCATTTTTATAACTAAAAAAACTATAATTATAACTATCTAGTCTTCAACTCCATCAAAGACCCCAGAGGATATAGTATTTCCTAAGAAAACAGGAAATACATTCTAAGTAACTTCCAAAACTCTAGAAATGACAGAGACATCTGGCTGCCTGGTCAGTCACCCAAAGTTCATCTGTACCATTGGGGCATCTATCTTCAACCTACAGCCTGACAAATTTCTCATTGAAACAGGAAATTTGAAGAACTGTCCCACATATTTTGGCAAAATTTGTCAGTTGCTTTCTTCTGGGTTCTGCAGGATGTCTGGCAAACTCTTTCATGAAGCAGGCACTCTACAAAACTGTCCCATCATGTTTTGGCAAGTTCATCAGTCATTTTCCTGTGGGTCCTGCATGTCCAGTTTATACAGCCTATTATCAATCAGTCCACGCAAGAGCAGTTTCCTCCCCAAATGACTAATCTTGCCACATTAAAAACAAGCATAAGGAGTTTCTTTGATGCCCATCATCTTCTTGAAGTAATAGGTGCTGCCAGGAGTAGACGTGTCTCACTGTTGAGAAAAGTCTAAGTTTTTTTGTTTTTTTTTTTCGAGACAGGGTTTCTCTGTAGCTTTGGTTCCTGTCCCAGAACTAGCTCTTGTAGATCAGGCTGGCCTCGAACTCCCAGAGATCCGCCTGCCTCTGCCTCCTGAGTGCTGGGATTAAAGGCGTGCGCCACCACGGCCCGGCTTAAGTCTAAGTTTTTAAAACATTTTAAATGTCATATTCTGTAGGTCTTTAAAATGTTTGAAGATTACCTATCTATTTGAAATATATCTCTGCATATGTAGAAAACCTAACTAACATGTCTACAAGTTTGACTATTAGAGATGACTATTAATTTGTATTTCTTAACTATACATTACATTTGTAAACTATACATAAATTTGTATATGAGCTGCATAAATATACCTTAAACAAAAGTAGAAATATACATATAGTATAACAAAATTGACCTTAAATTTATATCAATAAACCAAAATCCATATCAATTTAAAGTATTTTAACATGAACAGTTGTGTTTTGGATTAAAGTAGATTTAATAATCTGCCATTTTATCATTTCTATATCATATCCACCTTTTTCTTTTAGAAAGAGATTGTTTATGACCATTAATCATTTATAACCAGCCACCTTTAGATGAAAAAAGATATTTATAAACGATATTTTGGGAATTTGGGCACAGTTTTCTATGCTGTTTTCTGCTGATTAGGGGCATGGGTAATTTTATGGGAACCCTGAGAAAATTTAGAATTATGATTACATTTTGGTTGTGGAAATCTATGAGGCTGCTTAATCTCAGTCAATGGCTTTGAAGCTGTTCTGGATGTTGGATCACCTGGGCTATCACTCCCATGGAGATCTCTCAAAGGGTCTTACTTGATCAAACCATATATTAGCCTGGAAGGAATCCACAGCTTCTCATCTTCTGTGGTAACAAAAGCAGAACCTCTTTTCCAAAGCAACATATACTTAGACCCAAATGTTGAAGTCAAGATACCTTTATGTTGGTTTAGTTTAACAGCTCCCACAATCAAATGTCTCTCTGCAGTTAGCACATTAACAGTCAAAAAATTCAAAGAAAACACAATACTATACATAATCCAGACTCTATGATTTTCCATTTTACAAGGCTTATTATTTTTATATTATTTTTTCTGACTCCATAAAACCTCTGTTTTATTTTTAAAACTATATATTTCTCATCATAAACATACTCTTTTTCTCTTTCTCCCAAGCCTACGTACATTTATTAAACATACTGTGGCCCATTTAAAGGTGTTTTTTTTTTTCTGAATCTGTCTTGATGTCATATCTGTAATCAATTTTGGATCACTGTTCTAAACTGGTAAGTGGGTGTGGCTAGGACCAATGTGGCCGCTTTGGCTGTTGATTCTACCCCACTTGGCTTTTCAACATAGTGGAGCTAGCAATAAGCATCACACTTACCGCCCACCCCACCCCCACCCAAATGCTGCCATCAGGTATTGGGCAGCCCGTCCACAAACCTTTTTTTTGTCTGTATGAGCAAAAGTTAAATCTGCCACACAGTGCACAACTGATTAAGTCTCTCTGTACCAAGGCCTGTATGAGACTGTGGAAACCTGCCATACTACTCAGTTCATGGTGGCTGGCAGCCAGCTTCATCTTGCAGGCAGCTGTTGGGAGATTCGTCTCTGCCCTACTGCTGGCATGGGACTGTGAGTTTAGGAAGCCCAGTGTGGCTCTGTTTCTGTGTGTTTAGAACTTTTTAAAGCTTTCTCATGTCTTATGTGGATCCACACCAAGCTTTGGGAGCCATTTTGTAACTGAGGGTTTCTCATACTGCATGGTCCCACAGCTGCTTTTAAAATAGCCACTCAGAGATGTAATATTAAATACATATTGTTTGGCCTATTAGCTCAGGCTTATTATTAACCAGCTCCCACAACTCAAATTAACCCATTTCTATAAGTCTATATTTTACCATGAGGCTCCTGGCTTGTTACCTCACATCTTGCTTCTCTAGTGGCTGCCAGTGTCTCCCTCAACTCTGCCTTCTTTCTCCCGGTATTCAGTTTGGCTTTCCCATCTAGCTATATTCTGCCCTGATACAGACCGAATTAGCTATATTCATCAACCAATAAAAGCAACACATATTTGCAGCATGCAGATGGACATCCCACATCAGTCAGGGCAGGAGAAAATAGCAATGATGCTGGTATTAAGCTTTATTTCCCTGTATTATGCAGTGGAGGACCTCAGAGCACAGGATAGTGATGCCCACATTTAGAATCAGTCTTCCACTTTACTTAATCTAACCTAGCAAATCCCTTACAGACATGCACAGAGAGAGAGAGAGAGAGAGAGAGAGAGAGAGAGAGAGAGTCACTTCCATCATGAGTTCAATCCAATCAAGTTGGTAACTAGCTTCAACCCTCACAGAGTTCCAGGACCAAGAAGTCAGCAAATGTGGAGCTTACACCTGGGAGGAGGGGAATGCATACTCTCTAATCTCTTCCTAGAGAACAGTAATCCTATTGTATCAGAGCCTTGTTGTGGTTTATTAGTTAAAGTTGTGTTACATTCTTTTATACTGTGGAGTATTTGTTTAGTGATGCAAAGATGTGTTGCATTCTTTTATGTTGCATTTGTTTAACTCTGTGAAGCTGTGTTAAGTTGCCTGCCTAAAATACCTGATTGGTCTAATAAAGAGCTAAATGGCCAATAGCTATGTAGGAGAAGGATAGGCAGGGTTGCCAGTCAGAGAGAAAGAAGAGGAGAGGAGAGCAGAAAAGAGGAGTGGAGAGAAATGAAGAGAAGAGAAGAGAAGAGAAGAGAAGAGAAGAGAAGAGAGGGGAGGGGAAGGGAAGGGAAAGGAAGGGAAGAGAAGAAAAGAGGAATGAGAAAAGGAGAAGGAGAGGAGGATAACAGGGGCCAGCACTGGAGTAAGAAGGAAAGAAATAATAAATAAAATACAGAATAAAAACAAGTAAAATCCCAAAGGTAAAAGGTAGATGGGATACATAAGTCAAGAAAACCTGGCCAAGCTAAGGCCAGGTATTTATCAGTAAGACTAAGTCTCCCTGTACTTATTTGTGAGCTGGGTGGTAGGACCCCTTAAGAGCAAAGAGTAAAGAGTAGAAGAAAAAACCCACATTTTGGTGTGCCAGTGTGAGACTCTCAAATATCCATATACATAAGTCCTGAGAAGGCTAAAAAAGAAAAAAAAAAAAAAGGATACGGTTTCTTTAAGAGTTTCTGCCAGACAGTGAGTACTTGAGCAGTCAGTAGATTAAACAGGAACAAAAAAACTAAGTAAAAATACCTTCCATAGTGCAGGGATTCCAGTGTTGGAAGGTTGAATGCAGTTCCTGGCCAAATGTACCTCTGACAAAGTCTTGAGCTTTAGACTTGGCTCTCATGACCTGAGAAGTGGGTGAAGACAGCCACCAAAGCCACCTGGAGGTTCTAGCTCAGGCTTAGCCGTTTAAAGGCTCATGTAGTAAAAAAGACTAGAGATACTCAGTAAAGACAGATCCAGATGGAAAAAATCCTAAACAAGTTACAATGTGTTTAACAATGTGAATAGGCTTAAGAAAGAAACAGAAAGGATATAGACAATCACAGAGGAAAAAAATAGTTTAGAAATAATAAAGTCTTTAAAGAGAGAAGTAAAATAATTAAAAAGAATAAGCCACATTATAGTGATATTTTATTTATGTATTAATAAATAAAGCTTGCCTGAAGATCAGGCAAGATAGTGCAGAGCTAAGCCACTAGAGGTCAGAGAGTGGTGGCACACACCTTTAATCCCAGGACTCAAGGTCACCCTAGGCTACAGGAGATTGAATCTGCCTAAAAAGAGAACTAGAACTCACACAAAGTTGTTCCCAGCACTCTGGAGTCACACACCTTTAGTCTCATCACTAGGGAGGTGGAGACAGGTGTGATGTGGCCACGGAGAGAAGTGTGTATGGCAGGAGACAAGAGCAGTGCAGTCTGAGGGTTCTTGTTTCACTGAAGAGTCTACCAGATATTTTGTTGGACACAGAGGACAGCAACTGAAAAACTTTGCCAATACAAAGTGAGACAGTCCTTCAAATTTCCTGCTTCACTGAAAAGTCTACCAGATAATCTAAGCCTGTAGGCTCAAGATGGATGAGTCAACATTGTAGAGGAACTTTAGGTGATTATCCAAGCTGTCAGATGTCTCTGTTTTTAGATAATATTAATCCTTCTGGGGTCTTTGATGTAGTTAGAGGCTAAATAATGAGTTACTTAGTTATAATAGAAAATAAAATAGGTATAAAACTTTGCTCACTAAGAAAGGATGGGTAATGGAGTATTTTCTCTAAATTTGCCAGACACAAATGGACTGGACATTGTGAATGTAATCCTTACTTGATAACTGTTTTTTATATATAGTTTTACTATGTTAAAGTTAAAACAGTTCATTTTTATTTAGACAAAAAGTGGGAAATATTGTAGAATATTAGTTAAAGAGGTATTATATTCTTTTATGCTTTGAAATATTTGTTTAATGATACAAAGATATGTTGCATTTGTTTAATTCTGTGAAGCTGTGTTACTTTGCCTACCTAAAACACTTGATTGGTCTAAAGAGCTGAACAGTCAATAGCTAGGCAGGAAAGGGATAGGCAGGGCTGCTGGACAGGAGAATAAATAGAAGGAAAGAGCAAGAAGAGGAGCAAGCAAGAAAAGGAGAGGAGGATGCCAGGGGTCAGTCACCCAGCAATACAGCCAGACATGAAATAAGAAGGAAATAAATGAATATAGAATAGAAAAAAAGTAAAATCCCAGAGGCAAAAGGTAGATGGAATCTTAATAAGTTAAGATAAGCTAGCTAGAAACAAGACAAGCAAAGGCCAGGCATTTATAAGTAATAATAAGTCTCCACATGATTATTTAAGAGCTGGGTGATTGCTCCCTTTATGAGCTAAGTGAAAAAAAAAACCAGCTACAGAGCCCCACTGTATAGCCTCATTTAACCTTAACTGCCTCGTTACAGGTCCCAACTCCAAACACAGGTCCATGGAGCTGTCAAAGTTTCACCACAGAGATTGTAGGTTAACACAGAAGTACCATCCATCACAGCTCCCCTAACATTTACAAACCAAAGACAAGTTGTCACAGAGTGGCTGGCACATGGACAGTGATGGTCAGTCATCTATGAGGCTGACCTCATTGCTTTGCCTCTGAGTGTGCTCAGTAAGTAGCTGTGTCTAGCAAAACAAAGTCAGGAAGCAGTTTTGGGTACAAGACATTTAGCTCCAGAGTCTAGAGTATTCTTTCTGTGGACAATAGTACATCTTTTTGAGTTTCAAGTCTGTCTTGTCCTATAAAATGGGTGCAGAGCAGAATGTGAGGATGCTGAATATATTTTTTATTTTCATTTATTTTATATATGTTCCATCTGACTGACACTATCAGTCAGTCCATGGTGTACTCTCAACAGCTCTCTATATACCCCGTGTGAACACTGCGTTTTGATATATACTCTCCTTCCCTTAATCCTTAAGCCCAGGCAGGAACTCCATCACCCGAGGAGGCAGAAAACAGATTTATACCAGAATGAGTAAGCATTCCAGAATGACCCCAACAGAACCTTCAAATTCCCCTCCATACCATGACAACTCTCAAAGAGCCGCTCATCTCTAGTCATGGGGTTTCTTTGCCTTCCTGCCATTTGCCTAGAGGACCTAGCAGGGAAATCCACACCCTTCGGCAGAGCCAGCTCTGAACAGTGGATACACTTGAGATGTGTTGTCCCTTGGTTTGCTGCTGACAGGCGTAAAGAACAACTTTCACTGCTGATAATAATGGTTCATTTATCACATCCAGCCAAGGCTGACCTCTGGGTGTCCCAGCCCCTCCATCACCTTCACACCTGCTCAAGCTAATTGTTAGAGCCAAGTGTAAATGAAAATCAACTGGGCTAATAATGAATGGAGCCCATTACCCGCAACAGCACATTGCCTTACAAAGGTTTATCAAGAAACATTATAACCGGCCCTCTGGTCACAGTTCCCTGTTTTATAGATGAGAAAGAGTGAGCAAGCCAGAGCAGACCAGCCCATGAAAACAAGATCTGGGACTGCTGACCAAACATAAGGCATCAACTTCTTGAGTTCTGTGATAATTTACCCAAACCCACCAATATACCAAAAAAAAAAGTTTAAGATATTTCCTCATTGTTGTCATCTGTTTATCTAAGCAAATGAGATCATTAGTGAATGTGAAGACCTTAATTAAAATGCTAATCTCACGCTTCCACCAAAACCATTTTTCAAGGCAGTCATCTCCATAGCTTCTTCATTTGACGTCACTGAGCCTGGGACTGCGTTGCCATTCCCGTCTGAAAACAGACCTAGCTCCCAGGCAATAGAGATAAAGCCCCATGAATTAGGGTTCTCTAAAACAGAGTTGATGGGATGAGGGATGTGTGTGTGTGTGTGTGTGTGTGTGTGTGTGTGTGTGTGCATGTGTGCGTGCATTAAATAAGCTTATTTCAAAATACTAACAGTTCAGAACCCAGTAGCTGTCCAGACCACAAGGCTAGGTGCCTAAAAAGTCCCATTCTGGCACCCAGAACCTGGAGGGTTCCTGGAGAGTCACTGTCTTCAGTCAGTGAAGGAAGTCTGGAAATTGCTGGTTCTGTCAGTGAATGAATAAACAGCAGTCGTAACCGGTAGAATCAGCTCAGCACCAGACAGAAGGCCAAGGCTGCCAAAGGAGCTAATCTTCCTTCTGGCCTCACACTTTTTATCTGAGCTGCCACCAGAAGGGGCCATTCAACTTAGAGTAGGTCGTTCTACACCAATTCCTCAAGCATGGCTTCCTACTCAGGTGATTCAAATTTGTGACACATTGACTTAAAGCCAACCATCCATGCCTCTGAATTCATTCAAGGCAATTGAGTCCTGTGCGAAGCAGCTATCAGGGCACTAGGGACACATGAACTGTAATTTGAAGTTATAACCCTGAGTGGAAGAGACCCCCACCACAAAACTGAAATGTATTTTGGGATTTGTGGTGGTTAAACTTCCTTATAAACTTGATAGGATATAGATTCTCCGTGGAAATGAACCTTTGGGTATGATTGAAGGGGCTTCTAGACTGGGTTAATTGAAGTGGGAAGGACCACCTTAAATGCATGTGACACCATTTCATGGCCTGGTGTCTTAGTTACTTTTCTTTTCCCACGAAAACAAATCTTGCCAAGGCAATTTTTAACAGAAAGCATTTAATTTAGGACTCATAGTTCCAAAGGGTTCGAGTCCATGACCATCATGGGAGAGAGTGTGGCAGCAGGCAGGCATAACACTGGAGCAGTAGCTGGGAGCTTACATGTTGAGACAACCACCAGACAGACAGACAGACAGAAGAGAGAGAGAACTAACAGGGAATGGTGTGGACTTTTGAAACCTCAAAGCCACACCCAGTGACACACCCCCTCCAACAAGGCCACACCTCCTAATCCTTCTGAAACAGTTCCACTAACTGGAGACCAAGCATTCAAATACATGAGCCCATGAGAGCTCTTCTCATTCAAACACCACAGGAGGGGCCTGGACTGAACGAAAGGGGAAGAAGCTGAACAGCAGCATTCACCTCTCTGCTTACTGAGTCAGTGTCAGATCTGAATCTTTAGCTCATACAATGCAAATAACTGGGTCCCACTTAAGCAGGGCAGGTAACCCCCAAACTCTTAACCTTTTGATGAGTTTGCTGAAGAGTTCGCAGCTTTGCATGGGCAAGACCTTGTTTTATTGTCAGACTAGAAGTGGCCACTTTGCTTCCTCAGATTTCGGGGCATCTCTTCTATAGACATACTTGTCAATGATCTCTACGCCGTCCACCTAATTAATTCATCTTAGATGTTTGAGAGCACTCTTTCAAATATATGCCTCCCAGAATCTCCTGAGAATGCAGAAGGCCAGAGAAGAGAGAAGAAAGCCTCAACATAATAAAAACAACTGGTTTCAGAGGAACAGTGTAAGAATTGATGCTTTGAAAGAGTGGGGTGGGGCATAGGGGAGATTCCGTGTTCAAATAAGACTGGAAAAAATAGATTAAATTATATTTAATGAGAATTCTTTTTTAAAAATAGAATATCTTTTAATTACTATTTGACAATTTTATACATATAAATAATGTATTTTGGTCATCTCTACCCCAACTCCTCCTCCCATTCCTCCCAAGGACCTCCAACATTTCCTCCCTCTTTTTCTTGCCTTCTCCATTATTTTTATGACCCACTGAGTTGAGTTAGTGCTACCTATTGGGATATTGACCGATACTATTGGCTCGGATCCCATGCAGGTAACTATGGCTGCAATGAGTTTGTGAGTTTGATGGCCATGGAGTGTCCGGAAGACAGCATTTCACAGACAGGCTCCTATTTTGAACGTTTTGAATTCTACACCAAATTAACATTATCCGTCTTCTTCTAACTTATGTTAATGCGGACTCCTCATTTCCAAGACAAACACCTGTTGTGGTTTAACTGAGAAATATGCCCCACAGTCTCAGGCATTTGAACGCTTGATCCCCAGTTGGCGGTGCCGCTTAGGGAGGTTTAGGTGGAAGAAACTTGCTGGAGAAAGTAGGACACTAGGTGGAGTAGGCTTCAGGAGTGATACATCTCACCTGTTTCCAGTTTGCTTTCTAAGCTTCATGCTTGTTCTTGAGATACGAGCTCTCAGCTTCCGGTTCCTGCTGCCTGCTGGCACACCTCTAAATATGATAGACTTTCATCCCTCTGGGACCAAAAGCCAAAGTAAATTCCTTCTTATATAAATTGCATTGGCTATGATGTTTTTGTCACAGCAATAGAAAATTAACCGATACAGCTGAGAATGTGCCAAATAGCAATATTCAGCAGAAACGAACTAAGGAACTCTGCTTTCGAAGGCCTGTCCAAATAGAGAACATGCACCCTGCTGTTGGAGGGGAAAACCAGTCATTCATTTATGTGTTTGGGATAAAGGGTAAAGTAGTTTCTGGGTTCATTTACATCCTAGAGAGAGATGATTTGGTTATGACTTGTGATTTTGTATTCATTTTTGCTATTACTGCAATAAGTCTGTGTAACAGTCTCCACATTTTAGACATTTGTAAAACATTTATCATTCATCCATCTTGACTGACTAGGATGCTTTGACTTCAGGAAGTTCATCAAATGCAGGTCTGTTCCGGAGACTTATCCCATGCTTCAGACTGAAAGATAGCAGGTACCTTGGATGCTTTTAACATAGCATCAGGCAGGAGCAGAAATTGCTAGCAGAAACTTGTCAGACTTGGACTGGGGATATAGCTCAGTGGATAAAAATCCTTGCCTAGCGTGTATAAGGTCATAGGTTTGATCATGGGACTTCCAGGCATAGCAGTGTATTCCTGTAATCCCAGCCCTCAGGAGGTAGAAACAAGATGATCAGGGCTCAAGGTCAAAGCTGATTACACAAGGATTTAAAGGGTAGCCTGGGCTATAGGAGACTGTGTCTGAAAAGAAGACAAAGGAGGTGAAGGGGTGGTGAAAAGAAAGAAATTTGCTGAATTTTGAGCTATTGACATGGCTCAGTGTGTTGAACATGTTTGCTGTGCAATCATCATGACCTGAGTTGATTCCTGGCACCCACATAAAAGCCAGAGCAGAGGCATGGTGCCTGTAACCCCAGTACTGGAAGAGCAGACACAGGTAGATCCTGGGGGGAGGGCGAAGCTTGCTGGCTAGCCAGCTAAGCCAAAACACACACATGGACACGGACACACACACACAAATTAAAAAGGAAAAAATAATAATTTCCAAACTCTTGGCCATCTTCCATTGGCCAAAGCAGATCATGTGGCTAAGCCAACATTGGTAGGCATGCAAGTCTACTCCACTCACCTAGAAGCTATGGGAAGTAAGAATGGAGAGGGGGTAAGCTAAGCAAACAGTACCAATCACAAAGAGCAGAGACTAATATGCAGTATTTGACCACCTGAGGGAGTATAATCACATTTTTATTCCCTTTAAATAAAAATGTCCTAGTTAATAATTAAACATGCAAATTATTAGGCTTGACAATAAGAATATGGCTCCATTTCTGTTCCTTCTTCTTGCTTTGGACATGCCAAGAGGGAATGGATAAGACATAGTCAGTATTATAGCAGATGATAGTTCTTTTCAGTTGATTCCTGGGTGAACATCTGAATACCAACCCCATAGTCAATATTATTTAGGACCATATACATTTTATAGGCAATATGTCAAAGAACCTTAAATGGCAGATTAAACAATAGTTACTGGGGCTGGGAAGATGACTCAGTGGCTAAGAGCCCTACTGATCGTCTAGAAGTCCTAAATTCAATTTCTAGCATCCACATTGGCCAAATCACGACTGCCTATGACCCCAGCTCCAGGAGAACTAATGCCCCTTTTCTTACTTCAACAGGTATCTACACTCACATGTACACACACACACACACACACACACACACACACACACACAGAGAGAGAGAGAGAGAGAGAGAGAGAGAGAGAGAGAGAGAGAGGCACAGCACATACATAAACACATAATCTGTGTGTGGTGGAACTATCTTTTTATACAATATGAATATGTATTACTCTCATTGACTAGTAAAGTGTTGATTGGCTAATAGCTAGGCAGAATTTTGGGGGAAGAGAGAATGCTGAGAAGGGCAGAGTCACCAGCCAGATGCAGAATGAATTGGACACACAAAATGGAATAGAGGTAAAAGCCAGGAGTCTCAGGGCGACACTTAGATTAACAGAAATGTGTTAACTTGTGAGAGTTAGTTAGTAATAAGCCTGAGCTATTGGCTGAGCATTTATAACTAATATTAAGTCTCAGTCTGGTTATTTGGAAGCTGGCTAATAGGACAGAGCTGACCAGCAGTCCCTATAAGAAACTCTGCCTACAGCTGTGTTTGTTAATTTTATATCAGTGAGACACAAACTAGAGTCATTTGGGAAAAGGAAACCTCAACTGAGAAAATGCCTCCGTAAGATTTTCCTGTAAGCAAGTCTGTAGAGCATTTTATTAATAGTGACTGATACAGATGGGCTGCACCCAGCCATTGTGAGCAGTGCCACCCCTGGGATGGTGGTCCTGGGTTCTTTAAGAAAGTAGGCTGAGCAAGCCATGAGGAGCAAGTCAGTAAGCAACACTCCTCCATGGCTCTGCTTCATTTGCTGCTTCGAGGTTCCTGCCTCCAGATTCCTGCCCTGACTTTCCTCAGGGATGGAGTGTGACCTGAGAGTTGTAAGATGAAATGAGCCCTTTCTTCACCAAGTTGCTTTTGGTCCTGGTGTTTTATAGAAGCTTTGAGATATTAGTGAAGCCTGGCTTCTTATCTGGAATTTCAGCTCATTTTACCCTCATTTACCCTCATTCACCTTGTTAGCAGGGTTCCTGTTCTTACAGAGGTGCTATCTGTGACCCCTAGCTTCTTCAGTCCAACAATGAGAGAACAATACCATAGCAGTTTTGGAAAGATGGAGTCTCATTTGATACAGTGTACTCTGTTGCTTGGAAATAAGTCACAGATCTTAGACAAGTGACACAGAAGACAGGAATCTTATGCAGTGGCAGGAGGCAGTCACCAAGACATCCATAGAGCCTGCCCATCACAAACAGAAACCCAATAGATGCATGACTTGTGTCCTAATTTACTCCAACTGTGCCCAGCCTCCCTAAGAGAAAGCTACTCACCTCC
The DNA here is from genome assembly GCF_018167655.1 of Microtus oregoni. Lineage (NCBI taxonomy): Eukaryota > Metazoa > Chordata > Mammalia > Rodentia > Cricetidae > Microtus > Microtus oregoni. The sequence goes on from NW_024543091.1 coordinate 17,516,083, forward strand.
ATTCGTGTTCTAGAACCTCATCTACACTTAGATGACCACAGTTTCCCAGGCTAACCTGTGATCACATGCTGTTCTGAGGTCTTCCCGGGAAAGGGAACATCCTCATTCTACCCAGTGACACTCGGTTATCGAGTATTCTGTGTCACTAGCCACCAGAAAAAAAAAAAAAAAGAGAGATCATTCTAGTCAGAAAATGTACAAGTACCAATTACCAGACTGTCATGATTTATGCCTGTACCTGATGGGACCAACATAAGTCAAGCTGGCTATGCATGAAAATACAGCCATCGACTGACAAGAGCAGAAGCTTATGACGCATGCCTCGTCTACCCTGCGCCAAGGCACTCAGTCAACTCCAAGGGGACAGACATCAGTCAAAGAAATGACTTGGCAGCCTAAATATTTAACAACTTGGTGATGACTGGAATTTTGGCTATTCAATCAGTCACACAGGCATGATCCCAGAAAGCAAAATAATGGAAGAGTGTGATTTCTCTTTTTGTAGGGCCACTCATTCCTAAATGTTCACTGAAAGCCTCTTCTCCGATTCGTGTTTGGAATACAATGAGCTTCCGGCAATCACATCACAGCTGACCTTGCCTCTTTAAACCCTTTCTTTTCTCTCTTAGCTATATCTCGGGGCATTTTGCTTAGTGGTCCTTGGCCAGCAACTCTCAGAACACAGTGACCTGCCCTGTTGCTATTTTAATCAAATCTTAACATTTGACCCAAATTTGCTTTACTGCTCCAAAATCTAAATATCTTACACAGCTCATTAGCTCCAGTGAATAACCGGCTCCGCAGAAAAACAACAGCTTTCCGTTGGGTGGGTAGAGAAATCCATGCAATCAAAAGTATTTGCTATGGCACCCATCTCAACTTCTAAGGTTAACAAAACTGTTTTGAGAACATCTGAAAGCCAAAGACCACCTAAAACAAATGTAGGCAGGCTCGTCGGGAACAAAGTCACACATAAATAGGAAATGCCACCCAGAGAGAGACAACCTTGGATAACTGGGCTGCTCTCCCCTGTAGTCTTTCTATAGGTAATTTTACAGTCCCCATGGCTTTGAAGTACCAAAGCTTTAGACTGCAAATAGATGACAAACTTACTTTTACAATCATTTGTCATGGGTTTGGGATAGGGAGGGGCAGAATAAACTCTTGACAAACACCAAGGACTCCTTTATTCTTAACTCCCCTTTATTGTCAAGGACTCCTTTATTCTAATGTGGGAACTTCGGGAAACTTCCCTTTTCAAGGATTCCCTTTCAGGCACACTCAGTAATCTACAATCAGCTTTGTAATCTCTTCAGGAGGCAGAACCTTATCTGCTCTGGCGTTCTGACGATAAAAATGGACATTTTTCATTTGTTGGTTATTAACCAAATTGTTCAAATCCTATCTCATGTTTGCTATTTAGTGGGATGCCAATAACTAGTCATTAAAATTGCTGTTAATTTTAGCAACTAAGAGCTCAAATGAGTTTTAATGATTAAAATTTTTTGCATATGAATATTTGCCTGCATGTATGTATATGTGCCATATGCATGCCTGGCGCCTGTGGAGGCCAGAAGAAGGTATCAGATCCCTTGGATCTGGAACTGTAAGTCACTGTGTAGGTGTTGGGAACCAAATGTGGCTTCTTAGAAAAAGCAGCCAGTCTCTTAACCACTGAGCATCCCTTCAGGTACTGAAATGGGCCTGGAGCACAGCTGTTTCATTCCCCAGACATCTTGAGTCTTCCTGGAGATGTCTATGACAAGCACCTATCCAGCCTTTGCCAAACCAGCACCAGGCCCAAAGGGTGCTCACCGTCTTTAAAGAGGGTGGGTCCCGCCTTCTTGCATCATCTCTGAGGTCTCTTCCTCACTCTTGTCAGTTTTGCTCCATTGTTTTAGTCCATGATGACCCTAGCGATACCCCCTTGGATTCCTGAAGGGCAAATCTAATCCCGTCCAGTGACAGTCTCTAAATACTTGAAGTCTGCTCTTGCATCCTGAGTGCATTCTTCCAAAGCTGCCCCATTCCTCAGAACATGATCCTTGCTCTACTGCGCCTCCTATCAGCGCATCGCAACTATGATTTTGTAAAACAATCTTTCTTCCAGAGGGCGGGGGGGGGGGGGAGCGTTGGAGAGAGCTGTCTCAGAGAGTCAGGGGTTTCTCATGAACTGTGAGAACTTGAGTTCACATCCCCGGGATCCATATAAAATCTGGGGATGTGGAGACAGTTTTTTGAGACTTGCTGGCCAGCTAACCTCACTGAAGGAGTGACCTCCAGGTTCAATGAGAGAGGCCCTTCCTCAAACAACAAGCTGGAGAGCAATTTAGAAAGACAGGCAGCTTCAACATGAGCCTCCGCACATGTGTGCACACATATGCACGTGGACACGCTGCTAGTCCATGCACAAGTATGAACGGATACACATACTCCCCCCACAAAATCATTTTTAGAATGAATAAGGCAAGGTAAGTTACCATAGCAATTGTGCCTGGAATTGGGTGGCTTGCTTCCTTGCTATTTTGTGACCCAGCCTGGAAGAAGAATTCCCCAAAGGATTTGCACTTTGAATGTCACCTATACCAGAACACACGGGAAAGGCTGAGAACCTCTGCTTTAATAAGCCACAGTTTGTCTTTAAAATATGTCTTTAAACTGAAGCCAAGAACCAAGAATTCCTTTTAGCAGGGGTCAGAGACTTGTTCACCAATTCAAAACTTGGTGCTCTTCCTATTGTTCAGGAGTCAGTGAAAGGCTTCCCCTCCTACACAAGGCTCAGCATTGGAAGGGCTAGCATCTGAATTTCCAGGGTGTTTCCTTTGGGCACAGGCCTAGGCGAGACTCTAAGCCAGAGGTTCTCAACATGTGGGTTGTGACCCATTCTGGGGGGTCAAATGACCTTTTCACAGGGGTCACCTAAAACCACCAGGAAACAGTGGTATTAACATTATGATTCAAAACAGTAGCAAAATTGCAGTTATGAAGTAGTAATTTTTTTTAAAAAAAGGTCATTTTGTGGTTGGGGGTCACCACAACACGAAGAACTGTATTAAAGGGTCACAGCATTAGGAAGGCTGCACACTACTGCCTAAGCTTTTCCACTCCCAGTCACAGGTCCGTGGGCAGTGCACCTGATCTCCTTGATGCCAGCCAGCACTGTACAAGACAGAACTTCCTCTATCTCACTGGGAAGCTCGGGTTTCCCACATAGAAGTTGATAATATGAACTTATTGCCTTAAACAAATTGTGTTCTAAACTACGTTCCGAATAGGAGTTGCTAAGTTTAAAAGGAGGCTACACCCAGATTATGGAGCCAGGAAAAAAGATCAGTGGAGATTTTAGCTTGCTTTTTGTTTGCTGAGATAAACACTATAACCAAAAGCAACTCGGAGGAGTAAAGGGTTTATCTGGCATAACTTCCATGTCATAGGTCATCATTGCAGGAGCTCAGGGAAGAAAGCTGAGGTAGGAACCATGGAGGAAGTGGAGAAAGTATTTGCCTCTCGGCTCTTGCTCAGTGAGCTTTGTTGCACTGCCCTGGCTCAGTTGCCTAGGGCCCTTCTACATCCATCATTAACCATGATGCTTTCACAGTCAGGACCACAGGTCACTCGTATCTAGGCAGTTCCACAACTGAGACTCCCTCAGGTGGCTGTATGCCTCCCTTCACCTCCTCTGAGACAGAGAGGACCTAAGGGGATAGGGAGATGGTTTAGTAGATGGTAGGGTTGCTAGGCGGGTTTGAAGAGCTGACATTGGTCTCCAGAACACACATTAAAACCAAATACAACGACAAACAAACAAAACCAACAAAACCAAGCTGGGTTTGGTGGCACTTGTTTGTAATTCCAGTCCTGGAGAGGCCGAGATAAGAGAACCCTTCAAGTCTGGTGGTCAACCTGCCAAGGTAAATTGGCAAATACCAAACCAGAAAGAAACCTTGTCTCAAAAATCAGGGTGGGTGGTGTCCTGAGGAATGACATCCAAGGTTGACCTCTGGGTTCCACACACATATACATTCATACACATGTACGTAAAAATACACAAAATATTTAAGATGAGAGGAGCTAGGACATCCTGTCCAGTCACTCTCTCGCTCCTCCCACAAACTCAGCTGAGTGTGTTAGCTTCCATGTCTAGCTTGGAGGAAACAGAGAGTGGTAGGGGTTTGGGATGGAATGGGATATTCCGTTGGACCTTGACCCTGAACCGTGTGTGCCCTGGCTTGGTAGAGTTTCCCGAATTGCATCTCTAGCTCTGGTTTCTCTCCTGAACTTGAGATCACCATCACCTATGCTGTTCCTGCCAGTGTCCTCTGTATATTGATACCCAAATCTCCTGTAAACATCTCAGTTCAGTTCACCACAAACTGTACTCCCAAGGATCTCCAGACCAGCCTCTCCTCCTGTCTCGCCTAGGCTCACATCAGGCAAAAACCAAAAACGCCTCCTTGCATAAAATATAGCAAGGCAGAATTTTGAATCTCAGGCTCACATGCACCAGAGATGCTGGCAGGCTTTCTTGGAGATTTTAAAAGCCTGGAACACAAGAGAACTCCTTTCCCTTTGTCTTTGCCTCAAAGCAGGCACAAAGTCAGCCCACTTTCAACAACATGGACATTCTTATCCTGGTGAATCAACACTCCCACCCTTCTATAGATTCCTCTTCCAGGAAGCCTTCCCTGCGCGCTCTTACCTGCTATTGCCACCAGTTAACAAGACTTCCACTGCAGGATTTGAGCTCCATACCTCTGCTTTGATTTCTTGGCGATACCAATTCCAATAGAAAAATCAATGCTCAACAAATAACTCTAGTTAACTGTCATAAGCTGGGTAAGTATATGGTTTGAAATCAGGCTTAGCGCTTCAGGCCCGAGTCTAACCCTAACTCAATCCTAGGACTGTCGGCAAGCCTCTCACCCTCAGTCTGGATTTATAGAACTCAGAATGACCATAGGACATTCTTCTTAGGCTGTGGGACAATGACATGAAGCAATGACATGGAGTTGTTTAACTGTTTGGTGACGCTGTGAGGGATGGATGGAAGACAAGGAAGCCGAGGATGGTATTTTGGAGCAAGGGAGGCAGAAGAAACCTGTAATGTCTTCCTCATGAAGAACAAAATTCAAAATTCAAGCTTGCTTATCACCTCCATTTGTAAAATGGATACTATGATAAAATAAATGAATGGGGGGCGGGGAGGCTACAGAGTTGGTTCAGCAGCTAAGCGCATGGACTATTCTTTCAGATGATCTGGATTCAATTCCCAGAACCCACATTGGTCTGGGACTTAACTCCAGCTCCAGGAGATTTGACACCCTGACATACATGCAGACAACAAAACACCAATGCACATAAAATAAAAATAAATTTTTTTAAAAAAAAATAAAACGCAATGTGAATCTTGAGGCTAGGGAAATGGCTCAGTGGGTAAAGTGCTTGCTGCAGAATCATGAGGACCTGGGTTCGGATCCCCAGCACACATTTAAGAAACCAACTGGGATCGCGAATTATAAGCTCAATGTCCTTTATTTATGGCTAGAAACCAAATATGAGTGAGTACATCCCATGTTCCTCTTTTTGGGTCTGGCTTACCTCACTCAGGATAGTGTTTTCTATTTCCACCCATTTGTACGCAAAATTCAAGAAGTCCTTGTTTTTTACTGCTGAGTAATACTCTAATATATATATATTCCATACTCTCTTCATCCATTCTTCCGTTGAAGGGCATCTAGGTTGTTTCCAGGTTCTGGCTATCACAAACAATGCTGCTATGAACATAGTTGAGCATATACTTTTGTTGTATGATAGGGCCTCTCTTGGGTATATTCCCAAGAGTGATATTGCTGGGTCCAGGGGTAGGTTGATCCCGAATTTCCTGAGAAACCGCCATACTGCTTTCCAGAGTGGTTGCACTAGTTTGCATATAGGCATCCTCCTGAATATTAACCTTCATCAGGCGATGAAAGGAGACAGAGACAGAGACCCACATTGGAGCACCGGACAGAAATCTCAAGGTCCAAATCAGAAGCAGAAGGAGAGGGAGCACGAGCAAGGAACTCAGGACCGAGAGGGGTACACCCACACACTGAGACAATGGGGATGTTCTATCGGGAATTCACCAAGGCCAGCTGGCCTGGGTCTGAAAAAGCATGGGATAAAACCGGACTTGCTGAACATAGCGGACAATGAGGACTACTGAGAACTCAAGAACAATGGCAATGGGTTTTTGATCCTACTGCATGTACTGGCTTTGGGGGAGCCTAGGCAGTTTGGATGCTCACCTTACTAGACCTGGATGGAGGTGGGCGGTCCTTGGACTTCCCACAGGTCAGGGAACCCTGATTGCTCTTGGAGCTGATGAGGGAGAGGGACTTGATCGGGGGAGGGGGAGGGAAATGGGAGGCGGGGAGGAGGCAGAAATCCTTAATAAATAAATAAATTAAAAAAAAATAACAGTAAAATGTCCCACCAGAAAAAAAAAGAAAAGAAAGAAACCAGCTGGGATGGCAATGAACCTGTGACCAAAGGGCTGAAGACAGAGATGGGCAGATGAAGCAGTATAGTTGGCTTGTCACACTAGCCCAAACAGCAAGCCCCAAACTCAATGAGAGATTTTTGTCTCAAAATAACAACAGCAGCAGCAGCAGCAGCAGCAATACGGAAAGTAATAGAGAAGATACCTGCTGTGGACCCCTGGTCTCCACACCTGCATACACAGACAAACTCACACACACATGCAACACTCCATAGAAGAAAGCACAGATCATCCAAGGAACAATTTGCTAATAATATGACCAGAGATTAGTGGAGTACATATGGGAACACCATTCACACATAAAACTCTGCTGTCTTTATAGACGTGGAGAGGTGGGCACTCAGAAAATTTGAGAAGGGTGCGGTCGTTCATTTTCCCCTTGAAGCATACCACAATGCTGTAATGAATCCTATGGGAGTCCAATGGTTAAGGTCCCAGAGCAGCCCGGCGCTGGCACTCATTAGCGATTCCAGCAGGCGACACAAGCGCTAATATTAACTATGGTTCTTAGCCTTCAGAGTTGTGGAAACGAACCCAGCATCCTGCAAAACAAACCCTTATGCTAATACAAGAGAAACTTTCTGAGGAAAAAAGGCAGCCATATCTAAGAGACCTGTCAACACCAGGGTCAGAAGGGAAGCCATAACCAGGAAAGGACCGAAATCAAAGGCTCGTGGCTGCCTCCCCTGCCCACTCTGTTCGGTGGGTGCCCACGGTGGTCATCGCTCCCTCCACAATATTTATAATGAAGGCACCAATGCTGCAGATGTCAGCCCTGATTATTCATGAAGCTTCCTCCTGCTCAGATCCACCCCGAGGCTAACAGTAAAAGTACCTGATTCCCAATTCTCAAACAGAGAAGCCTACGGAGCTTGAAAGGGGAGCTAACTAATAAAGTTTGCATATCCCTAAGAAAAATAGCACCGACAGAAGAAGAAAAAGAATGGCAAGATTAAACAAAAACAGCGCGGGTGGAAAAATGATAAAAATTTTAAAAGGCAAGAACTTAAATCTATTTTCGTTTTTTCCTCTCCCTCTTTTTTAATGTCCCCATTCATTTACATTTCAGTATAAACCGTTTGGAAGGATTGGCTGTCTCATCTGCTGGCTACAGAGCTGAGGGTTTCGGCGCACTTGCTGGCTGCGGGATGCTGCCGAGGTCTATTCTTGAGAAGGCTCTGGTAACGAAATTGTGGTGAGGGCAGAGACAGAGCTTTGTCTCTCTGATTCTGTGAGATAGTAACCAAGGCTCCCCTGGAGCTCTCATTGGGCTATCTATATTGAATCCATAGTCCCCGGCTCTCTGGTCCCTTGATTTTTATGGCCAAGTCACTCAGCTGAGCATTCCTCTTGCGGTGTCAATCTGACAGGTTCTGGAATCGCCTAGGACACAAACCTTTGGACGTGTTTGTGAGGGAATCTGCAAACAGGTTTGACTGAGGTCAGAAGATCCACCCTGAAGGCAGATGAAGCTGGTCCGTTGGTTGGCGTTTCAGTCTAAAACCGGGAGCGGGATGAGCACCAGCATCTATCTCTCTGTTTCCTGTCTGTAGATGCAATGTTAACAAGCAGGTATACACATACACATCGATTTTAAAATAGTTAAGAACTGGGGGAAGCCAAAACCGAGCTATCATTGCATTCCGGGCATTGTAACTCAGACAGTATAAAGGCTCACTCCCAGGCAAGTATGCCCACAGCGGCGCCAGAGAGTTGTAACTGGAGGTTGCTCATCCAGCCAGTCCCACAGCCACTTTTAAAATAACCATTCAGAGTTTTAATATTAATTACATGCTAATTGGCCTATCGGCTCAGGTTTATTATTAACTAGCTCTTACAACTTAACCCATTTCTATTAGTTTATATTTTACCACGATGCTTGTGGCTTGTTACCTCACATCTTGTTTCTCTGGCAGCTGCTGGCGTCGCTCTCAACTCTGCCTTCTTTCTCCCTGTTTTCAGTTTATTTTCCTGCCTAACTATATTCTGCCCTGCCATCGGCCAAAGCAGCTTCCTTATTAATCAATGGTAATAAAACATATTCACAGCCTACAGAGGGGCATACCATATTAGAGAGTAACGCAACTTTTACTCCCATATCAACTGTATGGAGTCCCTGTTTGATTACCCACTGTTGACAAGACCCAGTGTGGGTACCACAAAGCAGATGCTGTGATTTCTATCCCCCCACTCCCGAAAATTTCCACTGAAGCACTTGGATTTGTACCACTATCTCACCAGAAGACAAGTGGTTCAAGAAAACCCCATTGCTTTATACAGACCAGCATGAGCCTACTGTGGAGGTACCCACAGAGGGTACACTCTACACATAGCTGTTCACACCACACCACACCTTAACTGTTAGCCTGTTCTCACC